>NC_063207.1:27370883-27443383 GCF_017589495.1 Alosa alosa
AGTCTAAATTCTCTTCATCATAAAAGATAAAATATGGGAAGACGGAGCAAAAGAAAGGAAGAAAGAAACCCTTTTTTGCCTCTCTGTCTTTTCTTCCCTCTCTCCGTTCTATAGCTTCGAGCACTTCCGTTCCGTTCGCCCACCACGTCTCTCGCTCCTGCCCGTGGTGCCACGCGGTAAACATCCTCACTCCTCCGCTAGCGCCCGCCCTCCCCTCATTGGCTGAACAGGCCCCTGTTTACAGTGGGAAACACATCGCCGTGGCAACTTTGTCCTCGCCCAATGACATTTCATGCTCTCCGAGAGCCTCCCCCATGCCTTCCCATCATGCCCCTCTCAATATCTTATCTACTGACAGAAAATCAAAAGGGGCCCGACAGAGACGTGTGCATAAAATGCGGCCGTGCCCTTCTGCTTAGCGTGGCTAAAGACCCCCCTACTGCCCTTGCTTATCACTGTTAGCATTTTCTCCGCTTCCTGGCTGACCTTAGTTGTGGGATAGTTCCTCTTTTCAAGCGGTTGTCATGCAATACAGTGACAAATTGGATGTGGTGTGCAGAGGCCCTGTCCTAATAGATACAAACAAATGGCACGCTGTGTTGCTATAGAGTCTGCACCACTATAATACCAACTCTGGGGGAAAATGAGTAGGCTACATGGTCTCTGATGTACTGAGCTGAAGTGTAATCCAAGTACTGTATCTGGTACTATTGTCTCTCACATGACCTGTCAAACAGCCATGAATCATAGTCATTCATTTCAGATTTTTTTCCTTTCATTTTGAATAGATTGTATTTTTTTCTCCGAAGGACACATCCAACCACTGCTCGCTGACTGTGCTGATCTAATGAGGGGAGAGTAACAAAAGCCTGTGTGTGTTTCCCTGACTTTATGAGGCCCTATCCAGCCTCGATCCTCATCATTTACTAATCAGCCCCAGCCAGACTGCAAAGTCTAAAGAAACACATCAGTTTAATTAAAATGTAGAGGGCTAAATTAGTGCTGTGCACCTCACCCTAGTCACCAGGCGACATGAAAGACCTGGAGTCAGCTTCCAGCACACACAAACACACACACACACACACATAAACACACACACACACACACACACGCACATAAACACACACACACACACAAACACACACAAACACACACACACACACACACACACACACACACACACACACACACACACACACACACACACACACACACACACACACACAGGCCCTTCACTTCATTACTCCTTAAACTCCCCTCCACCTCCCCTCACCCCCGTCCCCCCGTGTGGTGAGTGTGGCGTGCGCGGCGTCTGGGAGACGTACCCGTGGGCAGAGCTCCTGGGGTTTGCCCGCGCCCAGGCTCTGGGGCAGCTCGCGGCAGCGCGTGGACAGGTTGAGGATGGCGGTGGCGGCCATGTGCGCCGCCTCCATGTCGTGCGTGTAGTCGAAGCTGCTCTTGCTGCAGGTGCTGCTAGCGCTGCTGCCCCCACCTCCTCCTCCTCCACCTCCTCCTCCTCCTCCACCTCCTCCTCCACCACAACTCAGGCTGCTGCCGCTGCTGCTCGGCGCGTAGCTGCTGGCTGTGCTGCTTGCTGAACTGGAGGTCTTGCAGTAGCGCTTGGCTAAGGGGGTCGTGCAAACACACACACACACACACACACACACACACACACACACACACACACACATGCATACACATACAAACACAAAGAGAGGAAAAAGGAAGATATTGAGCTGAGCTGAAAGATATTCTGTACTTAAATTCACATTTCACTGTCCACACACACACACACACACACAGCCTACAACTCATGGACTTCAGAGAGCAAGCAAAGACAGTCATCTTCCATCTTCTGGGCTCAACAACACTCATTTCCTGTATGTGTTGATGCACGGGCATAATGACCCATTATCACATATGAGATTTGATCTTTATTTTAGTGTCATCATCAAATAGGATTATCTCTTACTTTAGTGGATTGATTTTTAATGTTTCAAATGTTTTGGTGGAGAGAGATGGGGGTAAGAGAGAGAGAATAGTGCTTGGAGGCATGCTGATCAGTGGTCTTGGGGTTGGACAGTGTGTACATGTGTATTCATATATTTGTATTTTGTGTGTGTGTGTGTGTGTGTCTGTCTCTCTCTCTCTCTCTCTCTCTCTCTCTCTCTCTCTGTGTGTGTGTGTGTCTTTGTGTGGCACAAAGAGACAATGAGTCTCAGCCACCAGCTGGGCATCAAAGTGGCATGTCCTGCTGTGAACACTGCTGCCAGCTCACACACTCTAACCTATTAAAGCTGGGCCAGAGAGCCCCCAGCCAAAGGTAAGGGATGGACGCTCCAGCACTGCAATTAGGCAAGACCTTGACTTTCAGCTCTGCCATACATTGTGCACCTGGACCATTTAATTTCCACGCATTAGTTTCTGACTTATGAATAGACCGGAGAGGCAAAGGGAAGGTGCACTATGCATATATGATTAGACTATAATGGGAGTGTATGCTTTGAAAGAAAATCTTTTGGTGGGAAGGGTGGTTTGTAGTTTGGAGGGGGGCTTTTTCTGGCTGCAATTTTATGATGTGATGGAAGGCATTTATGCTAAATGACTTCTGGTGACAACGTGTTTGGCGATGGTTTATTCCCTTTGCAGTGTTATTGGCAGAATGCTACATCACATTTACATTCATTTCCTTAATGGATGGCAGCGTTTTTATCTCCAGCAATGGAATGCATTTTGCTCAGTTCAGCTCATAGTTCATATTAAGGCCCATAGCCTTGGCAGTGTTGCTGCTGAGATCAAACTAAAATGCCAGGATTTTTCATGTAGACTTGATGTGTACATTGTGGTCCAAAGTAGCCGATCAATTAACAAAACCGTAACAAACCATTTGATTGTGTGGTGGATCAGAACCATAGACATAGTGCTACGAGCCGTACCATCATATCCTTTGGGGGACGTGTCTCGGCCCTGGACCTTGGGTGCGATGGCCCGTTTTCCGTACACCCCATGGCTGTCGTAGTTGTTGTAGTCGAAGCTGGTCTTGGAGTACTTCTCCAGCTCTTTGGCCAGGTTGGAGCGTGGGGTGGTGGTGGGCACGTTGTGTCCATACTGAGGGATCTCTAGCTGCTTCACAAAGCACATCGGCCTGGAAGACAAATGAGGGGGGCTGTAGGTCCAAGAGATCAGGGGAAAGTTACAGTGCTACATTCAGAGAGTGAGCATTTCACTGTTGTCAAATACAAACATTTCAAAAACAATGGCAGAAATGGTCTGTTTTAAATATTAAAACTAGAATTCTATTAAAAACTAGATAGCAAGTACAGGATTGATCATTTAAAAAAGCATACACTACAGTGTGCAAACATTTTGCCAGTATTCATTTTTTTACTAAAAAAGCTTTCTGAAAGCTTAAAGCTTTTTACTAAAAAAAGCTTTAACCTTTCAGAAATGATACGCTCATGAATGCATGCAAAAAACAAATACATGAAGAAAGCAGCAGAAGTTACCTCAGCACCCTATCTGAGCCTTGGTTCGACTTGCTTCCGTCGCATGACTGGTGCTTCTCGTGGGCTTTGGCCAGCTTCTCTGCCGCTGCAATGGGGCACCCCGAGAGGCTGGAACAGATTGAGAACACTGAGCACCATTTGCCAGAGACGGCTCTCCCTGCACCGGCTCGAGCCTCTCCTTCCCCTCACTAATCCAACCTGACATATCATACCACACAAACTCAAAGAGGAGAACGGGGAAAAAAGCACCTGGCATGTACCTGTAATTGTACCTCTGCCTGACGATGAGTGTGCCAGTCAATTGAATCAGACCGAGGAGCCATGTCTACGCTTTTCTTTCTCTTTTAAATAGTACTTTCGGCAACTGTAATGACTGCTCAAGTCCCACGGGGGGAGGAAAGATGCCGGTGGCAAGCACAGGTGGAGTGAGCGTGAGGTGTGAGCCCACGTGTGTGTGTGTGTGTGTGTGTGAATGTGAGTGTGAGCGCCTGCGTGTGTGAGAAGCAGGAAGACTTCACGCCAGTCATGCATAATTCTGGTGTATGTGTGTGTCTGTGTGTGTGTGTGTGTGTGTGTGTGTGTGTGTGTGTGTGTGTGTGTGTGTGTGTGGAGGGGGTCTTTGGGGAGAGCATTCCAAACCTCCCGGGTCTAAAGCACAATGTCCCCCTACTGGGTGTCATGGAGGTGCAAATGGCTGCTGCTAAGACCTGCCTCTCACAACAGCTGGGGTGGGTAACACCTTGTCCTCTGCCACCACCTCGGAGCAAGTGTCTGCTGCACAAGGTGAATGACCGAAACTGCATTTCAATTCCATAAAGCCAGTGATGTGCAGCTCAGTGACAGAGACAAAGGAATTATAAGGGCAGTCAAATGGTGCTGAGTTGCACTGGACACTGAAGTGAAGAAAGGGGAGACTGGCACACACAGGGGCTGAGTAGTTCCAAAAGTGTATTTTAAAAAGCCGAAAAAAACAATGTATAGACGTACAAGGAACACTGATGAAGGGCTAGACCCGAAACGTTTACCCCTTGTTTATGTGGCCTGTACATTGTTTTTTCAGCTTTTTAAAATACACTTTTGGAACTACTCAGCCCCTGTGTGCGATCTCCCCTTTCTTCACTTGAGTATTACGTTTTTTGGAGACTATACGCACCGGGCGACACCTCAATACTAGACAAAAGGTGCAGACGCCACACTTCACCTTCGCACTGGACACTGACACATACAGGCTGACCAATATGTCTCATGCCAGATCATATCATGTAAAGAGAATGCTAACTTGGAAGTACTTTTTAATACATTTTCGATTAGCTATTAGGTGATTAGCTGAAACATTTATCTAAATGGATGTTTGAAGAAATAGCCTACAATTCTACAAACCTGAGATTCAATCTACATTTAAAAAGGAGGGAATTTTTACTTGGTTCACAATGGATATTTTTTGCTGGTTATTCACTAGAAAATGTTGAAAATAAAACCTACAAATGGTACTATTCAACCAAATCAGATATTGGCTTCCCTGCCGTGGGCCACTCACCTTCTGTGGGAGTTCCTGTTGCTATTGACATGGCCGCGTCCTGTGCAGCCGGGTGTAGGACACTTAAGAACATTTTCATACATTGCAAGAACTTGGCAGCAGACAAGAAAGGGAGTGGAAAATAACTGGTTAGACGCCTGGATATTAGTCATTTTACTTAATCTGAACAGTGAGAGCAGACAAAGGAGCAAGAGGAAGCTCAGCGCATGCAAAATGCAGACAGAGGGAAGACTAAACACATTCACCACAATGACAGGCCACCAAGGAGCCACTGCGTCGTCTCATCTGCACCTTCACCCTACTTATCCTCTCCCTCCTAACATTCGTCTTTTCTTTGCCCTTCACCAGTCTGAGCAAACAGTCTGCACAGGTTAAATATACACAGTAAAACTATTTTATAGTTGACACAAGCACCATATTTCAAATATGGACACAACAAACACAATGCAGCCTCCATCAGCAAGAAAAATCCAATGGATCATGGATGACAGGCAGGTAGTCTCCCTGTCCACTGGACGATAATAGGCCCTGGCCTTCCATACCTTTTTACCATAGCAACAATCTACCCTTGTCTTAAATCCACATGGGCACCAATTAGGTTAATGATCTCCGGAAGTGCGGGAGGACACATGTGTGAGGTGCAAAGGAGTGTGGGTAGCAGAGCCTTGGCGAGCACACTCCACTTGTTGGCTTCATCATTATCACCTCCTTAAACCCTAACCCACATCTCTCAGCTCACCGACACATTAATTACAACACATACTTCTAATTGGACGAGATGGGCTACCTCAACAAGCAGTCCGTGCGCATTTCAACCAAACACAGCAGATGTTGCACGGTGATTGCAAGGAAGCAGGAAAAGAAGAACATGTTGTGCCTCTCACACACAGATGAGCACTGTTTAATGGCAGTAATAATGAATTTCATTAGGAAACTTCATTTTAAGCTTTCAGGTTTTTGTGTCTCTCTCCTTCGAATGCAAATCGTTTTGATTACACAAAAAGAGGAACATAATTTGATGTGTATCCATTCAGCAGATAGGTGTGTGGAATGAGCAGAATAGCTCATTTAAAACTAATTTGCCAGAGAGTGTCCTTAAAAGAATTGGATACTAAAAAACAAACGCTGTGGTGTAAATAACACCTCGTCCCCCCATGTGTGTCGACGTAAGGGAGGTCTCTACAGCGGGTCACCTCTGCAGGCAGCCCATTGTGTGCAAATACGCCTGTGCCTCTGACGGGGTCCTTTCTGGCCAGGCTATTGACCACAAATCGACAGGAGGAAACTTGGTCGGGAGCTGCTCCATTGCAGATAATGCATTTTTAAGCAGAGACCTGTCGATATCCCAGCCACCCTCAACAGGTCACCTTTCAGTGGCAACAGAGCTGCCACAGTGATCCAGAAGGGCAAAGGACTGGGGAGCTGCTGCTTTATGT
This sequence comes from Alosa alosa, assembly GCF_017589495.1. Lineage (NCBI taxonomy): Eukaryota > Metazoa > Chordata > Actinopteri > Clupeiformes > Clupeidae > Alosa > Alosa alosa. Next base: position 27,377,363 of record NC_063207.1, read on the forward strand.
GTGTGTGTGCATGTATGTGTGCACATCAGTGAGCTCTCAATGCATCTAAAGGATTGATTCTGCTTGGGTAAGGCACACTTCTGATCATGAAATCATAGTAAATGAATTCTTAAAGAATGTTTAAATGCGTTGTTTAATATTTGGTAGAACACGGATAAACTTCATGATAATGTGTGAAAAGAAAGATTAAAGAAGCAATACATTGAAGTGTTTCCTTTGAAAAAAAAAAAAAAAAGAAAATTTGAAATACGTTCTGTGTGCAACATTTTATCTCTATTTCAGTGTTGGCCATATGGTCCAAGGTTAAAGTTTACCCTCTCCATCTGAACACCCACGAGTGTCCAAACACGCAGCAGTTCAGTGGCCTCGCCAATTTCACCATGGCCCTTCTGACATCTGGGCACTTTACAAGAAAATCTTTTATGCTAACTAATTCCTAGGCTGTCATTTAAACAGTCACTTCCTTTGATTGCAGTCTGGGTCATTTAGGACCATAACGACGGATTCTTTCTTTGGGGTAATGAAACGTGTAAAATTCGGTTTATTGGGAGATTTACACAAGGTGAATGAGACTGAATGACGGAGGAGGGTTGTGCGCTGTGGCAAACTGCACACCCCTTAGTGTAAAAAACTAATGTTTATGGCCTCAGTGGCAGCTACAACACACAAACCATCTATAATTTGGATTTATTCAAGGGAAATTTAATTGGGCAAATAAAATGCGGAGAATGAGCGAACGCATATTGTGTCGGAGGTCTCCTCAATCTTGGTAAATAGCAAACACATTCAAACTTTGACAACTGATTTCATGGGTCTCACAAAGCAGCTCAGCCTGAAGAAATGTGAGAAAGCGTGCCTGTTCTCACATTATGAGCTCACTGGTTGCTGGTTGGATGCCTCACTGCTATTCCTGTCTGAGCTGAGCAGCTGGTTCAGAAAGACAAAGAACATGCACACAACTGGTCATGCAACAAAGCCAAACACAACCACCAAGCAGTGGATGCACATAATAAGAGTAATTTGTACAATAATCTCTGTTTTTATTAGAGACAGAGTAGAGGACCTGTTACTGTAGATGTCAGCCACAAAACACAAAGTTTTCATCAGAATCTCCTAGCAGCCATTTCAACATGTTCCCTCTGAACAACTATGGACCTCCAATCATAGAACCTCTACCATTTTATTTTTTATTATGGCCCTCATTAACACACAAACCATGCACTCACATCAGGGCATGCAAAACAGCTGATCAAAACCACCACGCTGAGTGACTGCAGGATCCAAAAGGATCCAAGTACAAGAGCACGTTGCCATGCAGCATGCAATACTGTCACGAGGAGCACTGTGGACAGTTAGTGGACTCTCCTACGTCATGCCACAGCAGAGACACCTGCAGGGTTGGAGTACTCACTTTCTGGTGGCACCCTGTCTTTGTGAGGACACCCCGACAGGCTTCGGTGATGGGGGTAAAGACCAGTCACATGACCCGTCCCATCGCACCCAGGCGTCGGGCACCGGCTCTCCTTCTTGTCTGAGCGAGAAGAATCTGAGTGCCAACGTGCACGCACACACACACAGACACACAAACACAGGGGAAGAAAGAGCAAGAGAAAATGAACCAGTCATTACCATGGCAACTAATGATGGGAATCTTGGCGGTAATGTGTATTTCTAGCCAAGGGTCAGAGGTGGTGAAATACAAAAAAATGAAAATATTCATTCTATATTATAGATTCAACACCACCCCCAAACATATACACTCAATAAAATATGTATGGTGTGGAACTGTGGATATTTTAGATTAGTAGTTTTTTTTTTACCAAACTCTTACTGTATACATGAAGACATTTAAGTATATATTTAACAACAAAACACGCAAAATATAACCCATAATCACATCTAATCTAAGTTGCCCTAAGGTGCAGCAAAAATGTTCCATATAGTAATATAGTTCCATAGAATGGTATATAGAATCACAGTTGCCCAAAGGTATGACTTACTTTGTATTTTCCCAATGGACCATACAAAACCAAACTGCCTTATTTACATACATATAGCATGATGATTAACATACACACATCTGATGCAGAAATATCGGGCTTGCATTCCTCAGCACTGTGACTAGTTTCTAGCTGAACATGATTATACAAAGATCTCTGGACATGATTGCACTTCCAAAAACTCATCCTCCAAAAATGCTCATACTTGGTACCGATCTCTCCACAGTTTAGCCAGTACGGCTCTCTCCCTGTGAGTACAAATGAATGGACTTTCAGAAGGCAGGCGACATCCATTCAAATGTGCATCACGCATGTGACCAGGTCGTCCTCCTTTACAAGTGCAAATCCGCTGCACTTTTAAAAATCATCAGCTTCATCACTGAGCCATGAGGCAGACCCTTCACCGCCTGATCAGAATTCCTCTGTGCGCGACACACTATTGATTTAGCAGCCAAGGAGAGGAGCGGAAAACTGGGCACGGCCACTCATAAAAGGCCAAAATGACAGGCAGGCCGCTCTGAGGCTCATCGGCTGATGACAATAAGAAAAGAGAGAGAGGTGAAGGAGATGCAGTGATAAAACGAGCAAGAGAGGGGGAGAGAGAGAGATGCAAAGAGAAAGAAGTGGAAGGAATGATGGAGGGAGAGAAAGAAAGACAGTGAAAGAGAGCAAGGTTGAAAGAGGAAGAGAGAAAGGGGTTCTCAGATACGCTGTGCCATGGAGACCACTGATTAAAATTTTAACGGTGGTGTAACTTGGTACCTGGCATCCTTGAGCCTGGTATCCCAATATGCCCAGAGTCAAAGAGAAAGAGAGAACGCTAGAGGGGGAGTGGGAGGGGATCCACAGACTTAATTGGAAAGTCGAATGCCAACCTCTGAAGGTGAAAGTGAATGAGAGACAGCCAGTGAGCTCTGGGGACAATAATGTATGTGTGATCAGTATATATGCATGTGAATACACAGCATTTATGCAAGTGTTTACCTATGTATGTGGTGTTTTATACGATACTCAGGATATTTGTATTCAGAGTAGGTTATTCTTCTCAAACTATTACAGACTTAATCTTTTGTGTCAGATAAATTAGGGATGTGGGTTTTTGGATATGGCCTTAGTGTCCATTTTGGTATATTTTGTACAAGGAAATAAGATAAATCTCTTTTTGCTTGTCACAGTACCGTTAAAATGAGAGCATTGAAAAACTACTGTAAGGAAGCTTTCATTGACTCCCTTAGCAAAAGGACTGGTCACAGGTCATACACCGTAATGATGTGGTCAACACATGGGATTCTTTTAAAACTATGTTCATTCATGTTGTTGGCACATTAGCACCAATACAGTTAGAATTAAACAAAGAACACAACCTTGGTTAAGTTATGTTATTTTAAAGGTTATAAAGTTTAGAAATGCACAGTTTGCTGCTTTTAAGACGACTTTTAAGAAGGACAGATCAGACTTTCTCCAAATACAATACAGAAATAAAGGAAACAGGATGACAAAGGGTGCAAAAAGGGATATTTTAGTGAGAAGATCAGAAAACAAGAATAACCCACAAGATCTCTGAAAGACAATAGGGTACAATTTGGGTACAGCAATAAACCATAGACCAAATCAGTCAACCTCAGCTTAGATATTGGTGGCGAAAAGACAAAGCAGAGGGGGTTGATGGTTTGAACACCTATTTCACATCCATTGCCAAAACTCTGGTTGATAAGTTGCCAACTGCCACAGGGTTCTTTGGAGAGACACATGTTCAACAGTTCTATCCAAAGGCGGTTAAAGCTATTGCATTTTCTTTTAGGAAAGTGTGTGAGGTTGTGGTGTTAAAGAAACTCAAAGAACTTGATCTATCCAAGGCAACCAGTGTAGATAACATACCAAGCTAGGTTTTTGAAGCACAGGGCTGAAATTATCTCGCCATGTGTGGCCCATATTGTGGAAAGTTCCCCTGTGAGCTGAAACTAGCTACGGTAACAAACTGGTTTAATGTGCATGTAAGTCATTGAAAAAATGCAAAATAATAAATAATAAAATAAAATATACACAGGAGAGGTGTTATGTTTCCTGTGATTTACCACAGTGGCCAATCAACAGCTGAGCCTTAAAATTACACAGCATGATATGGGATAGGCCTACTACTACAACAACAATAGCAACAACAATGAACCAAAGCAGCAAACAGAAAATCACCAACAGCCTTTGTGCGCAACAACTAAACTTCGCTAGCAAGTGCTAATGCCCCGTTGGGCTCTAGGCAAAGCTAGCAGCTTATTTATAATGTGATGTGGGACACAACAATAACAAATATGAACCAAAGTTGCAAACACACACAAAAGTCAGCCTCTGTGCGCAACACGTAGGCTTCACTAGAAAGTGCTTATACCCCATTGATGCGGGCTCTAAGCCAAGCTAGCAGCCTAATCGCCCTCAAAAAAGAAAAGAACCAAAGCAGGAACAAACATCACCACCACCAAAACCAAAATCCAGCAGCAGTGTTGTAGCTGACTTTGCTACAAAACCTCCAACACCTATTTCCACTGGACTTATGTGTGCTTACCAGCCACATTCTCTTACTTCTACCACCAGATCTGCATAGTTTAACTTCTTCCTTTTGATGGCTTTCTCTTACATCTGCAAAGGGAATAGTACTAGAGACATTGTACTCACACTCTGAATACAACACCATGTCTGGTCTCAAAACAGTCACAGCAATACACTGTAGAATTTGCAGTTGCCGTCCGACATCCACCAGGAGTTCCCAATCCTGCGCTTTGCCTCATCTTCCTGTATCACTAGTCTTTGCTTGATGGCCACCTTTCTGTCCCTTTCGCATAAACAAGATTCTACTGATACATGTATCTTTTCACATGATCTGATGTATGAATTACAGTCAAGCTTCAGGAGATCCCATTTACTGATACTTGCTTACTGTTTCTCACAGATTACATCAGAAGAGAGCTGGGTGAGGGAAAGGTTTGTGGCATGGGAATACTGGACTATGGTATCTTGACAATGAAACTCAAAGCTTTGGGCTTCAGTGATTTAGCTTTAAAGTGGGCCAGTTCTTATCTTTAAGACAGACAGCAGATAGATTATTTAAATGGAGTGCTGTCCAAACCAAAAAAGTACTGTGGTGTCCCACAAGGGTCAGTGCTGGGTCCGTTTTTTGTCCTTGTATGTGATCTCTTCCTGTATGCTGAAGATTCTGCTCTGCTTGATTCCCCACAAAGATATAAGTGTGGTCCAACAAACATTGAGCAATGAACTCCAGAGAGTGACAAATTGGTTATGGTTATTGGTTATTGGTTATCTCTACATTTAGGGAAAACAGAGTCAATCTCTTTTGGGACCAAGGAAATCCCCTGGATTACAAGTTGTTGTAGGAGATACTGTGATTACAGTAAAGGAATCTGTGAAATACCTGTGTGCTTGACAATAACCTGTCTGGAGATCGTATGGCACAGAATGTTTTGGTTAAAGGCATCTTATGCAAGTTTCTTTTACCTTAATATAAGAGCTTTGAAGTAATTTTGATGGTAAACTTGTACTAGGGAGAGTTGCACACCCTCTGCAGCCCTAGAGTAGCCGGCTACAGAGAACTAGCCTTGCAACTTGATTTCCAATGTCCTGGAGAATCAAATTGCTTTACGGCAATTGTGCAATAGCTTACTATTTGTATCATGTAACATTACCTTTGGAAATGATCTATGCCGGTTTATAAAAAAATTGTATCCAGGAGGTGCTAGCCAAGAGTGGTGAAATACTGTACATACTAGCAACTGCAGGGGGAGACCAGTACCACAAAACACCTTAAACTACATTTGATACTTTTAAAATCAACAGAATTACACTTCATGCCAGGATTTCAAAGCTTGTTGATCAATGAGCCATGACAACACTATCAGGTGCTCTAATACAGTGCCCATTGACTACGCTTGTAGTTCCTGGTTTAGCAGTGCCTAAAGAACAAACCGCAAACATCACAAAACAAGCTAGTCAGACTTTTTGTTTGGGCTCCCAACTGGTTCAAACCTTGAGTCCTCACACTATGAAAATCTGGGGTGGCTCAAGGTGAATGAAAGAGTGAAGCAGAAAAAACTACCTGGTGCATAGGATTGTGTACGGTGATGTTCCAAACTATCGTAGGCCCATGTGCTTTTAACCAGTTCTTGCCATGATGAATTAAAGGCTTTTTATACTTTTTCAACCTCAGAGTGCCTCTGCAAACTCTTTTTTCTTTGGATTCTCACTTCACCTGTCGCAGAAGAGCACCTGAGCAAGTAATTATCTGAAGTCTCCTGAGCGCCCTAAGCCCTTTTGTGTTATCTTAGGGACTAATTTAACAAGGTTAGGGATACTCATTCATACTCCACTAGAGGTAGTTCTACGGATTTTGTACCGGTTAGATTCCGGACCTAAGGAGTTATTACTTCTGTAGTTCAACAGCTGTCATTGGAATAGTTTGCCTAGGGACTTGAAAATAATAGGAAACGTGAATCGATTTAAGCCTAGTCTTTAAAAATGGTTAAGGAGTTTACTCCTACTTTTGGGATTCTCTGGGTTTTTTACAGTACTGATGTTACTGCCATGTATGTTATTTATAATAGTGATTCTTCTGCTAATGCTAATGTTGTGGTTGGTAGTATTTATCGCGACAATTTATTGTGCTAAGTGATCATTCATCATGATCATGTTGCTGTCGTGCTGTCATGCTATCTATTTATCTAAGTCTATGGCATTTGTGTATGACTGCCTGTGTGTGTATAATACCTGTTTGTGTGTGTGTGTGTCAGTGTGTCCTGTATGTGCGTATGAGTGTGTGACTGTGTATGTGTGTACTCTGTGTGTGAGAGTGTGCGCTTGTATTGCTGAGCATGTTTGTAAATGAGTAGGGCGCTAAAGCAAAAAGACAAATCATGAAAAATATCCAGTTACGAGCTTTTACTTTTCAATTCCACTCGGATGATCAGACATCCGGGTATAATGCGCTCAGTTTATTCAGAGCCATTTCCAAGTGCACAAGCACATGGCCACGCACGGCGCAATCATTTTTTGAAATTACCGACAGTGACTGTAACACATGAGAATCGGTGTCCGTGCCTGGCTGATGCTGGCGCACGGAAATACCCCAGTTAGCGCTTGTGTAATCCACCCCTCTCTGATGCCATTGTTGTGTTGGCATCACAGACACACATGGCCGCACACACACACACACACACACACACACACACACACACACACACACACACACACACACAGAGTAATTAATGCACAAATCATAAATAATACACACACATGACTCACACACATGCATGCACATACACACACACACACACACACACATACAAAATACACAACAAGCTCACACATACATACAAGCAATCAATCCTCTCCTTATCCTCCACCACAAGGCCCACAGCACACACCTACTGCTGGCGCCAACTCCATTACTGAAACATTACGGCCTCACAGTAAGAGACACAGAAAGAGAGAGAGAGAGAGAGAGAGAGATGGATAGAGTGAACGTAAAGGAAGAGAGAGAGAGAAAGAGAGAGAAAGGGCCGAGCGAGCAGCTGCAGAGGAATACGTATTAGTGGGCGGCGGCTATCGATTGGGGCTCAGGACAGGGCCACGCTTTGCATAGCAAATGGCCCCCATTACCATAGCGTCTGGGGATAATTAATGGCCAAGTCTGTGGCGCTGCCGTTCGTTATCGGTCACGCTGATACTGTTCAATTTCCATCTCCTCCTCGCACTTTGCTGTAAAGAGGGCCTTCCTCCATAACTGTCACCCCACTGTACTTTTATAAATCATAATGCCCCCTGGTCAACAAGCGTCTGCGGCTATCTCTGGCGGGGGGAAGATGTTATCGTGACACAACGGCCATGCATCTCTCATTATTCAGACATTAGAGAGATATGGCTGGCCCGGCGCACTGACGAGATGGGCTGTGGTAGTGCAGGTTTCCTCTCTCTCCATCCATGTTTTCATGTCTGTGTGCGTGTGTGTGTCTGTGCTATCTCACCACGATTGCCGTCTCTCCTCCGCTATAATGCAGAGTATTTTAGGGTATATCTGGCGAGGGGAATGGCTCTTAAGGAAGATCTTCACCGCTGGAAATGTCATTTGATGAGATTGGATAACTGAGCGCCAGCAAACAGAATTTGCAGCACACAGTCCCAGCAGCCATGCCGCCTCTGCTACATGAAACAGAATGGTACAAATGAAACCGTAATGACCGAATAAGGGTTTGGCTAAAAATCAGTCGTTGACTACAGCAATTCAGCAGCTCTCACACCCCCAGTGGCAGTGAGGGGATTTCTCTAATGAAACACGCCCGGGGCACATCTGTATGCTTCAGCTCCAGCAGAAGGGCAGAGCTGTATTTTGTAGCAGCCCCCCCCCTCCACCTCCTTTCTTGGGGGGTTTAAAAATAGGCAGCTTGATCACAGACTGCAACCCAAGGATGGGATTTGCTGTCCTAACTGGCCGTGCAGATTGCCATTACTTATGCTTGACAACCCGAGCCTCTGATGTTGCTATGCTGTCCTATTTGAACAACATAAGCTGCAGTCACTGCCTGGGCCATGGAGATGCGAACATTTGAAATTGGTTGAATAGCGAAAAAAAAAAATCCTGTCCTGGGGGTCACGGTGAGGTCCCCTGTTGAGCATATGAGTCCACGGCCTTGAGGAGGGAAAATGGGATGGATTGGAAGCTAAGCTGCCCTCACCCTACGTTGTTACTGAGAGCATTCGGTCCACACAGCGGATGCATGGGCAGAGGGTACAGCTGCATACAGTATAATCATTTCCTGTAGACATTCCATACACACCAATCACCTTTACACCGGTATTAGCACCACTTAAAGGTCACCACAGTGCACAGTGCAATCACAATTATCTTTCCAAGTGAAGGTATGCTGTTATTACAGAGGCCTTGCAAAGTGCCTGCACAGTGCAAATCACTTATTCAAAGAGGCAGGCTGGGAAACTCATGGTGTCACTTGCTGGTGCTTGGGAACTGCACACGTCGGTTTTTGAATGCAACTGTTGGTGTTAAAACCAGTGCCTTACCTTTTGGGTAGTAAGGTTTCTTCATGCCATCGTGATGCATCCGCGGCTTGCGATCCTCTCCGTAGCTGTGGCCGTGGCCGTGGCGATGACCGTGGTGGTCGTCGTGCATCCGCATGCCGCCTCGTCGCGCCGAGTCCAGGGCCATCTTGTCGCGCATGGCCTTGGCTCGCTCGGACTCGAGCGCGATGGCCTTCTCGAGCAGCGACAGGTTGCCCTTGGTCATGTCAAAGACCTCCTCGGAGCGGTCGGACGTGATGGACGTGGTGTCCTCGTCGCGGTCGAAGTAGGCGTCGTGGCGCTCGCGCGCGCAGCTGGCGAAGGCCTTGGAGTGCGGGCTCAGCTGCTCCTCCAGCTTCATCAGGTTGACCATGTCCGAGTAGTTGCGCTCCAGGGCGCGGCGCTCCTCGGGGCTGGGCTGCTGCTGCTGCTGGCAGTCGCCGAAGCCGTGGTGCGACTGGCTGTCCAGGTGGTGCTGCTGCTGCTGCTGGTGCTGCAGGGTCTGCAGCGTCTGCTGCGCCAGCGTGGACGAGCGGTCAGTCGACTGCGTCTCGCTGAGCTTGCGGGCCAGGTCGAAGCACTGGTTGCGCAGGCACTCCAGGCTGCTCAGACACACGTCCTCGTCGCTCTCCTCCACCGGCTGCCCGTTGCTAGTCGACTTGCCCTGGCCGCCCCCGTGCGCACCGCCGCCGAAACCCCCGCGACCGCAGCCTCCGGCCTGCCCATTGGTGCTGTTCGCTCCAATGCAGCCATCTCCATTCTCTAGACCCCTGTCTTCGTCGAAGGCCCCCTCGTCCAGGTTGTTGGACAGCACTGCCCCATGTCCTTGCGCCAGCAGCTTGAGAGAGTCCACTGTCTCCCGCACCACATCACTGTCCACATCCAGACTCAGCTCACCTTTCCTGGAGCCTCCTTCGTTCTCATAATCTTCCTCCTCCTCCTCTTCATCATCTTCCTCCTCCTCGTCTTCCTCATCGTCCTCCTCCTCCTCAGCACTGTTGGACGAGTTGCTGTTCATCTCAGACTCAGTCATCGCCCGGTTGGCAGCGTCCTCTGCTATCTTGCCCAGGTTCAACAGCGACTTGGCCACCAGCTCGTCATAGTTCTCATACTCGTCGTTATTGTTGTCGTCCTTCTCCCCCGCTGGGCCAGATTTGGCGTAGCCGTTGTTCAAATGATCCTCCTCTGTAAGAAAGGAAAGGAAAACCATGGAAAAGGAGAAAAAAACATGCACATATACACAGAAAATGCACAAAATCAAATTTCACTTCACTTTTCTACTGTTGGTTAAATGGGTTTCAGTCTTGTATATGTAACAAAATCACATAAGAGGCATGTCTCAGTGATGTACTTGTGTAATATCATTCAATACCTGTCTTTCCAGTAAAAATCAATCATCCATGTAATGTCTGTCAAGGCTTGTGTTCTCATTGTTCAACATTCTCTTTTTATATATGTAAATGTATTTTATATGTAAATGTATTCCAAATTTGTAAATATTGTACTATTGCACGGTATCTGTCAATGTCTGTAATGTGCAATTCTATCATTACCAGGAATGTTCTCTACCTAACAGAGAAAATGACATATGAATTATATATTTGAAAATTAAGGAACTGCTTCAGATTTGCAAAATGTCACCGTGTGTCTTTCATCAACATGCTTGTGCCAGATATTGTTAGAAATGTTGGCCTGCCTCTATGCTTGCAGATGAAGTAAAAACCACACAAGATTCAGAAAAAAGGCTGTTTCAGTAAATAAAATACTTGTCTCACAAATCTTTGGACTTCATGTCAGTAATTGAGCCAGACAGGTATCAGTAGGTCATTGAACTCCCTTCTCTGTCATTTTAACCATGCCTTTTGTGGGTTTGAATAATCTACTCAGCTGACATTCTCACCCCAAACTGTCAACAGCACAGCTCTCACATCAGGACTGTATTCCTCTGGATGCCTTAGAATAACAAGAATGACTTTGATTTCTGGCTGGACTGCATATCAATTTATTCTGCGCTTCAAAAGGTATGCCACAATTTTTTGAGAGGGACCCTTTTAAAGGGTAAAAACCTCAGAGCGTCTAAAAAATGGAATAAGAAGTAGGGATATTGGTTGTGACAAATATCCATGCCTATATTTTGACAGAGAATTGGTGGTTACGGCTCTATAGCTCCAAATGGTTCAAAATATAACACAAAAAAGCGGTTTCAACAGCAGAAACCCACAAAGACTGTATGGCAGAGGATAGTCACCTAGCAAAGCAGTTCAAGGTTGTAACTCTCAGCGGGCAAAATGGACCATACTATGATACTACATTTACTGTACGTAGTGAAACTAACAATGCCCCCATTTCCATTCATATGAACTTCCAGTCATATAACATGATATAATGACTGTCAATTCACAAATGTCTATCATTTTTTTTTTTGTCAAATTGCCTTTAGATGGCAGTGTCATTTACAGTGAGCTGAAAAGATACTAGAATGAATGCAAAGCATAGCTTTTTGACAACGAACAACATAGTTTAACGTTGTTATAAATAATTTCCTGATATGTTTACATGAAAAATGTGGTCAGACATGTTCATTTTAAGAAGTCCTTTTTTCAGCAGCATGGCATAGCAAGCTGACTCTTCTCCACACTTAAAAGGTTAAAATGCCTCCTTGCGAGATGCCAGCTCCGACTGGATCAGAAGGCAATGTCAAGTCAGATTGGGCTAGAGGCTGGCGTGAAGCTGGGCTCTGCCAAATCTGGTTCTTTGCATAAAAAAAATCAGGAGACGCGCCACGGACGGACAGAAAAAAAACCCTGTCATGTTTTCATCTGTCTACCTCTTTCATCTAAGACAGATAACGAGTCAGAGACAGACAACTCTTGAGTGGACACCAGGTAGAATGAAACAAACACCAACATTTTGATCTTTTCTTGAAGCTGGATTGTGCGCACTGCTTTGACTGTTTAGCACCTCGCATTAACTTTATTCACACAAAAACAGAAGGAGAATGTATAAGTGAAGTGCATGAGGGAAGTAGACCATATAGGCACATGGTGTCTTTATCAGGATGTGGAGTTTACACCAAAACCCAGGGGCGTTAAAACTGTCATCTTCACGAGATGCTGTGTGAGTGCGTATGTGAGAGAGAATACGTGTGAGGCAGGGTTGTTTTTAGCCTGTTACTGAGAGGGTGTTGAAGGTCGTGGCTTACTTTCCAGTTGCACCTCAAATTACAGTGACCTTCCAAAAAAGGAGTCTAGCTTGCCAAATCGTCTCACTCTAACCATAATGTTTACCATCTCAAATTCAATTTGGTATTGACTTAGGTACACACTGCTCACAGACTGAGAAGGGAACAAGATGTTGAATTCTAATTGCCGTAAAGCACCTTGCTTGTCATGTATTATGGATATTTTGTCCATAAGTTTTTATTTTATGGACATATATTAGCAATGCATAACACTCACCTGATTCTTGGCTATTCTGCTCATATTCATCATCATCCTCATCATCTTCCTCTTCCTCTTCCTCTCCCTCCTCACCCTCCTCTTCTTCTATGCACTCCTCCTCCTGCTCCACCTCCTCTTCCTCTCCTCCTCCTCTCCTCCATCGCCCCTCCTCTCCCTCTCCTCTTCTTCTATGCACTCCTCCTCCTGCCATCCTCCTGCTCCATCGACCTCTTCCTCTTCCTCTCCCTCCTCACCCTCCTCTTCTTCTATGCACTCCTCCTCCTGCTCCACCTCCTCTTCCTCCTCTCCTTCCTCCTCTTCCTCTCCTCTCTCCACTTCGCCATCCTCCTGCTCCACGTGCTCCTCATTGTCCTCCGAGTAGACCTCCTCCTCTTCTTCTTCCTCCTCCTCCTCTTCCTCATCATCGTCCTCCTCCTCCTCCTCGTCCTCCACTCGCTCCTCCATGTCCTCGGTGCCGTCGGTCTCGTAGCACTCCTCCATGGAGGAGTTGTCTAAGTGCGCCAGGAAGGCCTTCCTCTTGGGGGCAGGCTCCTGAGGCTGCCTGTCATGCGATTTCCTCTTCTTGGCCAGCGGGCAGCCGTACACACTGCAGGAGGGGGGTGGGGTGGGTAGTGGGGGTTGGGGGATAAGAGGGAGAGCAGTTAACCACCGTGTCTTCACTTGTCGGCTGCCAGAGCCCTGGTCACGCGCTACCGAGCATGCAGTTTAGGCCTCTAAATGGCAACGGCTGTTTTTCTGTTCGAAAAGGACACAACGTTGTGGTCCAGATGTCATTCAAGTCCATCTTTGGTAGGGATTTTGTTTTTATAATCACTATTAAATTTGAGCAAAAGCTTTGTTTGGTAGTAGACCAACAGATATCAAATTATTATTCATGGGAATTATTCCCCTTATTGCAGTCATTTAAGTTTTTGTTTCAGAAATGGCAAAATCTATCTGACACTTTAGAAATATAATAATGCACTGTTGAGTTGGGAGGCAGTGATTACAAAAACCTGCAGGAGGCCATTTTGATCAGCAGGAAACTAGACACAGTTGATTTCCTTTTTATTTTAATGTTTGCAAGGTATGGTTTCTTCAAATTGATAGGACCAGGAAGGCGAATGAAAGGATGCAGAAACAAAATCAATAACTCCAGAAATAACTCAAACAGGAACAGGACACAAAATAACAAAAATTGTAGATTATTCCATTTAATCAGCAGTAGCACTGTGCATGATTTTGGGTTTCTGTGTCAACAAACTTTACAGCTTGACAAGGTTACAATAGAACAATATAACCAGCAACACTCATCTCTCTTTCCCAGTTTAACAGTTAAGACCTTTGCTCACATCAGAAAAAATCAATTGCATCAATTGCATGAAACAAGTTAAATTTGGACTGAGAGAGAAATCTAGCACTTATTTCTATCTATTATGACTAAGGCAGATGCTGATCCCCCTTTGCTGCGTACACACACACACACACACACACACACACACACACACACACACACACACACACACACACAGACACAGATCAAGCACGAGAACTGATGATAATAAATTGTAGCACACCAGAGGTCTCCTGAGCTGAAATATATTCTCTGTCTCTACCTGGCAGTGGGAGAACACGCCTTAATCTGATAATCTGTGTATTCACCCCGGCTATTGATCACCAGCACCTAATCCATTTTAGCCTGGTGGAACCGCAGGGGAGTCGATACTATCCCACATCCCAGGGGGTGTACACAACTGCCAACACCTCCCCCAGCATACACACACACACACACACACACACACACACACACACACACACACACACACACACACACACACACACACACACACACACACACAGGCACACACACACAGGCACACATACACCTACACACACAAGCACACATATAAAAAGAAAAAAAAGGAAGAAGTGAAAACAAAAGGAGTGTGAAGGGTGGTGGTTGTTGTTGTTGTTGTTGTTGTTGTTATATTTTTTTGAAAAAGAAGACAGCCCCTGTCAGAGTTGGGCATTGGGCAAAGCGTGGCGTCAGTGTGCTCGCATTAGGAGGCGCTCAGCTGTGAAATGCCCCTGATTCTCATTCATGCCGGCCAAAAAGCGTTTATCCCTGCCCACTCACCGAGGGGATTGGCCCTAATGTGAACAAATAAATGACATTAGGTTTGAGGACCGCGGGCGAGGCACACGCTCCGGCGCTGAGGACCAGCAGCGGAGGCGTGCAGCTCGGACGCGGCTTCGCCGGGGAAACTGGTACTGCTCGCAGGCTTCACCCACTCAAGGTCACCGCAGTGTTTTAGGCACGACTGTGTGTGTGTGTGTGTGTGTGTGTGTGTGTTTGAGGGAGGGTGTGTGTAGGGGGACTGTGCGTTTACTCAGAGGGAATATGGGACCCTGTTCGGATTACGTGGGATGGTCTGAGTGCTGTCTGTGTGCCTCGGTGGTTAAGCATGTTAGCCTGAAGGTGTGAGTGTGTGGGTTAGCCTGTTAGCGTATGTGTGTTTGTGTGTGTGCGCATGTGTTTGTATGTGTGTGTGTGTATGCTTCATAATGTGGACTTGTACTCCTGTCGTTGAATAGTCTGTCTTTTCTTCTGTCTTCCCTTGTTTCAATCTTCCCACATCACAGACACACACACACACACACACACACACACACACACACACACACACACACACACACAACAACTTCTAATCCAGCCTCTCGGACGCAGCCACACCAGCCCAAATCACTAAGTGTCCATCAGTCAACCGTCGTGCTGCCTGGCAGCCTCCATCTCCACGGACCCGGGGATTATTTAATGGGCTGACCCCCTGCACCTCCGGCGTCATTTCATTAATCTGATCCCACACGTGGAAACTCATTCCTGGGCTGACAGCCACTGAGGCTCACCCCTCCATCACGCCCCCATCCCCAGCCCTAAACCTCCCAGGCTTGACACCCCCTCTCCCAACCCCTCCTGCCCACCTCTCCTGGGAGGGCTGGCCGGCTCCGTGATCAATAGTGCTTGTGACCAAACATTTTGAAAACACATTAAAATGCCACTCATACCCCACGAGCGCCCTCCAAATAAATCAAGGGCTGGTCCCTTCAGGTTAGGAGTGCCTGCATGTGTGTGTGTCTAAGTCTCTGTGTGTTTGTGTGTGTGTGTGTGTGTGTGTGTGTGTGTGTGTGTGTGTGTGTGCGGTTCAGGAGGTGTGGGGTGCAGTAAGATGAGACACATCCCCTCCCACCAATCATGTCTTGTCTGACAGGTGGTTGGGTCCAGAGAGACAGTAAGCCCTGAAGATTTCATCACCATTACCGCACGTTTGGTGAGATCCTTCTGGTTCTGTGGGACCAGTCACGTTCCACGACAGATATTAATGCCCTTTTGACAACACTGATTGTTCAACTTGCTCATTTCGCACTAGCCGTTCAAAAGCAGCGCAGCCTTATTAGGCGAGTACACGAAATCTTTCCGGAAGCAATAAGAAAACATCCATCATGGACATGAAACGCGTCGGCGTCGGCAGCGCCAGGAAATACCACACAGGGGGAGAGCAGCCGCAGCCGTAGCGACTGCAGTCTGACTGCCTCAGAACAAAGAGCGTCAAACAGCTCGGGCTCAGGCTGTGGAAACGCGGCGCTAAGTAACAATCAGATCCATCTGGAAATCCTCTCCTGCATCAGCAACATGCTCAGAGTTGCCATCTGAACGACAAGCCGCAAAGCTTGAAGTTTGAAAAAAGAAAAAAGGAAAAGAGACTGATCGTGTGTCATAGAACCCCTCCCCCCCACACACCTCCAAACCATGCACCTCACCACCCCTGCACTGCCAGCCCCCCCACCCCACCTCACCCAACCCGTTTGCTTCCCACATGCTCCAAGCCCCTGCTTCACTTCATGTCGCTCTTGCAGCTCCATCAGGCACTACAAAGAACAGTTGGCACCCATGGAATATGCAAATCCACTCCCGGCAAAGAATGTTTCTCTGAATCTCTTTCTCTCTCTCTCTCTCTCTCTCTCTCTCCTTTTCTCTACCTTCCTCCCTATTCCTCTGTCTCTTTCTCTGTGAGTGCGAGTGTGGTTCTGTATCTGTGCCTGTATGTGTGTGTGTGTGTGTGTGTGTGTGTGTCTCTGTTTCTGTGAACATCCGTTTGAGTCTGTCTATCTATCCCTCTCCCTCTGTGAGTCTATGTGTGTGTGTGTGTGTGTGTGTGTGTGTGTGTGTGTGTGTGTGTGTGTGTGTGTGTGTGTGTGTGTGTGTGTCTCTGTGTGTCTGTATGACTGTGTCTGTGTGAGTGTGTGTGACTCTATATGTGTGTGTACTGTATGTGTGTATTTGTGTGTGTGTGCAGACGTGGGTTTGAATGGGTCCGTCCGTGGAGCTCGTTGTCAGCGGTGGTTCGGGGTGCTGCCATGTGATCGGCCCTGAAGATGAGTAATCCGCAGGAGGCGTCTCCGCTGCAACTCACAAGCCCTCGCCCATACTGTCACAGTGTGACCTTGGCGACTCTCTCTCTCTCTCACACACACACACACACACACACACACACACACTCACATACACACACATCCCACTCACTGGGCAAGGCAATTAAAATTCCACAGGTAATTAAGTGCCATTTGAATAATAAAAAAAATACTGCAGGCATTGTGTTTGACTGGAGACGGAAGTGCTATTATTAGACTTTATCACCTCCTTTATGCTGAGAGAAATACAAAGATTAGGAGAGCCCTGTCTAAGGTGTGCACAATAACAAATGGCACAGGTGTGTGGAAATATTTAATCATGCAATTTCGTTACCAACATAGGGTACTGGCACTCATTGTGGTCCTCTTTGCAGGAAAACATTAGAACACACTAAAGGCAATATAAAGCCAAACTAACAATAGTATCTAGCTTTGGTCTGGAGGGACTAATCAGAAACCTGACTTTCACTCTATCACACTGAATCACAGGTCTACTGCTCGAAATGATTTATTCTGTTAACACCATCAGCAGAATTGAACTTAATGAACAATACCAAACCCATCATAGGTAGAACTGACTTACTGTATGAAGCACCACCTCATGAAAGACATTATTCATACACTTTCTATGGACCCAGTCCATAGAGCATTATAAGCACATTATAAAGCATTCATACAGTAAATCCTCATAATGATTGACATGCATTTATTACTATTTATTCATAGTTGACTGCACTCATAAAGCACTATACTGTTATTGTTCAAGCCCTTACAGCTTGACGAAACAAAAGCTTTTTACTTCTGTAATGCCATAATTGATGTCATCTCAGCCATTATCAATAGGTAAAAGAAGCTTTATACCGGTAATACACTGTGATACTTCAAGCAAGCTGCAAGGGCTTATGCTACAACATTGTCCTGCTTTATGAGTGCAGTCATAGCTAATTTGGCTATATAGACTTACTATACTGTATATCAATTATTATGAGGCATTATGAATATTTTATAACCCTTCTAATACATCTATTACAGACTGCAGTATTTTACTCAAATGAATTATGTCCATAAGTGATATACTCCTGAAGGAAAACCTTTGCTCTAATACATTAGCCTTAAGCCTGCAGATTATAGGTGACGTTCTGTCCATGTGTCACTTCAAAAGCCGGCAAAAGTTCTGAACACATTAGGCTCTGTCTGAGGCGGATGATGAAATGGTGGACAACATGCATTATCCATTTTGCTCATGTAAACACGAAAGAATGTGCTCTCTTGAATATTTGGACACAAGGCTAACACGTTTGTGTTTTTCATGAGGCTTTACAGTGTTATATGATTTCATAATAAATGAATGCCTAACATAAAATGTGTTCTGTCTACGTAAAAGGGTTAATACCCAATACCAAATAGTTGAAAACCAATATATTCCCAACACACCACGTCAATTGCTGCATATGTTCTGCTCCAACCTCTACTACCAGTGCATACAACCTGTACTAAAACTAATACCTTAAAGCAGGACTAATAATATCCTTAATAACCTTGTGGTGATGACAGCAGTACCAACTCATTTCAGGGGCCTTTGTATCAGAGACAGTCCCCTGAATAGCGGATACTGGGCTCCTGTGGTTGAGGGCTTGTACACTGGAATGCGGCAGTCGAAGAGTGGCTTTATTAGTGCAAATATTAAAGCATGCTCGCAGCAGGGGCCACAACCTTAGCCCGTCATTAGCATCATCTGATATTTGTCTAAGTGGCATGTGGTCGCACGGGACGACTGATGGCAGGTGTGTGTGTGTGTGAGAGAGAAAGAATGAGTGTGTGTGTGTGTGTGTTTGTGTGTGTGTGTGTGTGTGTTTGTGTGTATGGTGGAAGGGGAGAAGAAGAGATGATGGCATGGCTTTTCATTTCTCCCCAATTTTCCTTTCTTCCGCAGAGTTGGGGTGGGGAGTGCACCTCTCGCTGTGCCCCTTTTCCAAAAGGATCTATAGGCACGTGTGACAATAGTGCCGTTGCCATGGAGATATGCTGCAGGAACCCAAGTGGGATTTGCCATCCAGGCAGGCAGGCGGGGAGCCAGTCAGAAAGAACGAGAGAGAGAGAGAGAGAGAGAGAGGAGAGAGAGAGAGAGAAACAGAATGAAAGCAAGAGACAATGAGAGGAAGGGAGAAAGAGACAGAGAAATAGAAAGAAAGAGAGAGAGAGGGAGAGAGAGAGAGAGGGAGAGAGCTGATTTCAGACCTGACAGACTCCTTCCCCCAAAAGAGTCACACAAAAGAGCCTCCTCTCTGCCTGAGCCTCCACCAGCTACTGCAGTTTGGGGCGTTCACTGTGCTGCTCCAGAACGCAGCGTGCCGCACTGTGCCATGTGCTCCGCTCCCTAAACCTGCTCCTTCAGCCGTGCCCAGCCAGAGCTCACCACGCTCCAGAACTTTCCACAAACTCCACCAGAATTCCTTTCAATTAAGCATGGCACAAAGCATCTTTTCATCGCAGCGAATCCCAGTCCAAATGATCTAAGTATTCATGGAGGCAGAATGAACTTTTGTATGAGATGAGCTATGCTTATACACACACACACACACACACACACACACACACACACACACACACACACACACACACAAACACACACACACACACACACACACAGATGAAAGAGTGGATTTTCCTTTTTTTGTGCCACAGACAGGGAGATGGATATGCTGAAGACCTGACCCAACAGAGCAGGAGACAGATGAGACGAGGAGACAGCAGAGGAGGAGAACAGAGAGACAGACAAGCAGCCAAGAAGGCTGAGTCGCAGACCGAGGCAAGAGATAGGGAGAGAGAGAGAGAGGGAGAGGGAGAGAGTGAAAGATGAAAGAGTACAAAAAGAGAAAATGTGGGGAGGAAGTACAAAAGAATAAATGGAGTGTGTGTGCAAGAGAAAGAAAGAGAAAGAGGGAAAGAAGAAGATAAAGGGAGAGTGATAGTGCCAGAGAGAGAGACAGAGAGAGCGAGAGAAAAGAAAAAGAAGGGAGGGAATGGGAGTGGGAAAGAGATAAATGATGCTGAGCCTTTCGGGCGGCCTGGGCTCTGGCTGCAGCCTGACTGAATGTGAATGAGCCTCCTTACTGCAAGCCTCCCAGCAGCAGCAGCAGTGGTAGCCGTGGTAGCAGTGGTAGCCATGGTAGCAGTGGTAGCAGTGGCTGTGGCTGTGGCTGAGCCTGCAGTGGTGGCTGCCCTGGGACTCCTCCTCAGTACAGCGCCCACTCTCCTCTCCTCACACAATCACCAGTCTCAGCAGCCAGAGGGGCAAAGAGAGAGCACGGCTCTGTCCAGCCACCACAATGACCCTGACCCTGACCGCCATGATGAGGGTGATGATAATTATGATGATGATGATGATGATGGTGAGGGCGGCGATATCGGCCCTGGGGTGAGGGACAGCACTCCCTCAGCACTCCCTCCGTGCTGGCACAGCTGACTGATGCCACGCGGCTCCAAGGGCGACGGCGCTGGCAAATGGGCTCTGACACCACAACCACCACAGGCTCTCCCTGCAGCCCCCTTTCTCTCTCTCTTCCTCTCTCTTCCTCTCTCTCTCTCTCTCTCTCCCTCTGTCTCTGCTGCGTCGGCACAGCATCCCTCCCAATCTCACCTCAGGACTCCTGCTTAATTACAGCGCGGGTGGCACCCCAGGTCCTCTGGGTGCGGCGTGCGGCGCAGGCAATGTACTCTCCCAGCGCCCAGGTGAGGTGACTCTCCAGTCACATACTGTAGGAGGCGATTAATTATTAAGAGCAGCAGAGAGGGGGGCGAGTGGGTGGGGTGGGGAGGGGAGGGGAGGGGTGGGGTGGGGGAGCCTGCGGTGTGTGCTGCACCCTACGCCCTCTCCAACATCATGCTGCTCAACATCCAGCAGCTCACTGTCTCTCGGTCTCCACCTTCCATCCAGCTCAAGCAGTGTTTCCATGTAGGAAATGGACACATCTGTGTGTGTGTGTGTGTGTGACGGCCATGCTAACAGAAGAAGAAGCAATATTATAGCATATCAACATGTGGTCACAAAATAGTTTCCATCCCTTGCTGGCCCCATATGCCAGACAAACACAAAAACACCATGTTCAGCGCTGACCGCTCACAGAGCAACGGCTCACAATCAGATCAGCGTGTAGGGCGTCCAGCCCTGAAAAATCTCCCTCACCAGAGTTTAGCCTCTGCCTCCCATCCTGGGGCCCTGTGCTGCGCTGCTGTCCTGCCCTGCTTGTGTTTTTCGGCCGGGCTACCTCCCTCGCCTGCTCCCCCCGGCTCCCTGACATTGATGTAATTTGGTTGGCAGGCGTGGAGGAGGAGGAGGAGGAGGAGGAGGAGGAGGAGGAAGGTTTTTGGGGGAGGGTCATAATGTGCCCGACTAGTGGAGGGCCTGCAGCGGCCGGCTGCATCCCTCACAACCCCACCACCCACATACACACACACACACACACACACACACACACACACATTAACCAGCCCCTCCTGCCTACCCCACACCCCACCAACTCCACACATACCCTCTCCCCACACGCACACACACACACGCACACACACACACACACACACACACACACACACACAGCAACCCCATAAGCTGGCATGCTTAGCACTCACAACACATGATCTTTTATTCCCTTTGATGTTTTTTCTCCTTCGGGAGGCGGATTTAACCAAAAAAAAAAAAAAATGAAAGAATGAAAGCAAAAAAACAAGGGATGAAAAAAGACAGACAAAGCATAAACACCACCTGTTTATCAGAACATTACAGTGGAAGGTGGTGGCTGGCTTGTCAGAAATAACAAACACGGCAGATGAAAACAAAAAAGCCCCCCCCCCAAAAAAAAAAAACAGAACAAAAAGGCAGATACATGGCAGCCCAGTGAAATGAGAGAGCACCAGTGAGCACAAAGGCTCTTTCCCTCTTTTTCACTTGGAGCATATTTTAGGCATGTGAACACCATGTACCAAAATGAATGCCAAGTGTCAGCGATCACGACCATGGCAGCCACACTACCGATGCATCGTGTGATTAACAATGCATGATTGCCACCTAACGCTAAGGAAAATACACTTTTCCTTTTCACCTCGGGTGAGAATGTATCGCCAGCTACGCTTCCTTACTCTCCCTGCCACTTACTGCGCCTCACAAAGGAATTTGATTAGACTCCGGGAACGGCGCCCATTGTTCAGGAATCCATCCTGAGCCATTTGACTGCAGACGTGCAGTAACAAAGTCTGATCAAATTAAACCTCCAATTAAATATGGAAATGCGGGTGGCAGTGACAGACATGTCACAGGAGGCGGCTGATATGGTGCTGGTGGTGGTGGTGGTGATGGGGGGGTGCTCTCCTCATGAGGTGAGGGGCTGAGGGGGGGGGGGCGGGTTGGTTGATGGGCCAGATTTTGATTAATGTGACCTTATCTGGATTTGCACGAGGAGCCACCCGGCTGGATGCGTGTGTGCGTGGGAGGGTGGCGAGAGAGGCAGGCGAAGTGGGGGAAAGAGTGTGGGTAGGGAAATGGAAAGAGGAAGAGAGGGAGAGAAAGAGAGATGCTTGTGTGTGGTGTGTTTATGAGAGAGAGAGAGAGAGAGAGAGAGACAGACAGACAGACTGCCCTCTTTTTTAATTTTCCAGCCTTCATCCCTCTCTTTTGCTCCACCTCTCTTTCCCTCTCTCTCTTCCTCTCTCTCTCTCAGCCAGCAAGGTGCAATGCTGTGCTAGCGCCGTGCCAGTACCTGGCTGCGTGCCAATGCTTTTAGTGAGTGCTATCTGTCAAGCCATGAATAATACAGGCCCCAGGCTGTCGGCGGAATCCAAATGAGGTATACATTGGTGTGGGGAGGGGTTAGAGAGAAAGGGAGAGGGAGGGAGAGAGAGAGAGAGAGGGAGGGAGAGAGAGACAGAGAGAGAGAGAGCACTCGACTTCAGTGCCTGAAACACGCTCCTGTCAAGACAGGCAATTATTCAGACCCAGCTGCAGCCATGGCAATCAAGAGCCCCAGCTCAGGGCTACTGTGAAGGTAAAAAAAAAGCAAACCGATAAATAAAAAAATAAAATAAAATAAATAAATAAGAAATCAGCTGTGAATTGAAAACCGATACGAACGTGTCCAAATGAGCCTCCAAACGTCAATATTCTCCCAGCATTTGGCATAATGAGCAAACGCCTTTCTTCTCCTCAATTGATGGTAATTGCAGTCATTCAGTGGGGTACAGAAGAGGTTGAGAGAGGTATGTAAGCCTTGTTATTGTGAGTGCTTGCTGATGTGTGCTGATGTGCCTGTGTGTGTGTGTGTGTGTGTGTGTGTGTGTGTGTGTGTGTGTGTGTGTGTTTTTGCGTGCCTGTGTGTGTGTCTAGGTAGGTCATGAATGACATCACTGTTCACTGCGAGTGGTTGTGGTGGTGGAAGTGGTTGTTCTTGGTTGTCTGTAAAGGACCACATAAGGCCTGCCTGTCTGCCCCCTTCGAGGTCAGACGAAAGCAGGTTGTGAATCATGAAGCACATTAGCCGTTAGCTCAAGAGGTTAATCATCTCTTTCTCTCTCGCAGACAGCCACAGCACACGGACATAAAAAATCATAATCTTTATCATGAGCTGCAGACACACTGTACTCTACTGGGCTAACACACAAAGGTCGTGCGCATTATGCCTATCTACGCTTCAATAATTAGCTTGCATTCAAGCATGAATTAGCAAGCATATGAACCCATCTATCATTGGACATTATGTCCTCATGCCACTGTACATAGACGAAGAACTAAAGCTATAGTTTGGCGTGATGCGCTATAACCAGGGTAACTTTGACAAAATAGAAACCCATGGAGAAGTACTATTTCATACCCCGTGGGCCTCCTAGCACAGGATGTACTGTGCTGCGATGGAACCATCAGGTGAAAATAGAATGCTTCCTAATTATCCTGCTGTCTTATTAACAAATAATAACAGCGCTTCTTTGTTTTTACCTCTCTGCACATGAATAATTCAGCTTTCACAGATTTTCTCATGATTCATTTATGGTGCATCATGTGTAAGCTGGAAACAAAATGTCACCAACATGGTTGTCAGACAAAGCAGAGTTGTGTGTATGTGTGTGTGTGTGTGTGTGTGTGTGTGTGTGTGTGTGTGTGTGTGTGTGTGTGTGTGTGTCGTAGTCATTTGTAAAGAAACCATAGGGCTTCTATTTGTCCTCCAGTGTTTTTGATTGATTACATGCTTGAAATAGATCACAAGTCAAATGGGAAATCTGAATAGCATTAAAATTCATATTGCCTGATTTGTGAGCAGAGCTGTGTGCTTACACAACACTTGGAGAAGGTGAATGCAGATTCCTCCGAAAGCCAATGTCGTTTTAAATACACTGTGCTGATCTATTCTCACAGTCTTCTGTGTTCAGTGGTTTACAAGAGTTTTTACCAGACAGTGGAGCCACTTTGCCAAGTAGTTCAGTGTTCTTGGGCCTACCTTTCCGAGCTTCACTCATTCACCTATTTACTCACGCTCTCACCTACACACCTACACACACACACACACACACACACACACACACACACACACACACACACACACACACACACACACACACACACACACACACACACACACACACCACAACCTTACTATCAAAACACAATGTAGCCATCTGACTTCCCCACCCACATGTATCGAGCCCCCTTTTCAACGTCCGTCTGAAAGACAGCGTAGGGGTCGAGGTGAGCGTATTCATTAGATTTAATGACACTGTGGGGACGCTGAACCTGTTTCGGAGGCGCCGAGCTGACCCCTGTTGCATCACCCCGGCCTCCCCCCGGGAGAGAGGCAAGGTCGTGAGAGCCGGTGGGGTGGTGGTGGTGGTGAGCGGGGGAGATGGGGCTTCTCAGGCCCCGGTGTTTGCCCATTTGGAGGCTTGATTAGCCTCTCGGTGGAAATTGCGGGGCCGGAGTAAGGTCCTCAGGCACGATTGGGGGGCCATGATGGCCCTGGAGTAGGGCTATCGTGCTGGAGGAGGCTATCTGCTTGAGTCGGAGAGGCTCTGCCGGGGTCGCGCCTGCTGCCTTCAATTGCCAGGGCTGGAGTAAGGTGCTCGGTGAGGACGCTGGCTGTTAATGGACATGGAGTAGGGTGTCCCTGGAGTACGGCATTTCTGCAGAGGGAAGAGCTGAGGTCTGGTGCACAAGGGTCTCTCTCATTCTTTTGCACTCTCTCTCTCTCTCTCTCCATCTCTTCTATCCCTCTCCAGATAAAGGGTGTGACAGCTGTTTGGCTTTAGTGCTCTCACAGGGAGGGGAGGCGATGGCCAACTATTCACAGCCATGTCCTCTAGAAGCCACTTCAGACTTATACTGTGGTACTCCAAAATAAATTAGTATGTGTGCGTGTGTGAGTGTGTGTATGTCAGTGTGTGAGTATGGGAGTGTATGTGTGTGTGTGTGTGTGTGTGTGTGTGTGTGTGTGTGTGTGATTGTGTGTGTGTGTGTGTACTAGGAGTAAAAGAAGCCCTAGTCTGAGGTGAGGCTGTTATTCTCTCTATTGACCATGTAGGCATGAGTATGTGGGCTCACACACTGTCATTCTCACATGCATTATAAAGATATATGACGGACCTTGGAAAAAAATATTGAAATTTTGAAATGCAGGCAACATTATTGCAGTTGAACAAATATGTTGAATGACACATAAGCTGCGTGTGGTGTAGGTGTAGCTTTAGCACAGTAGGATGTACTTAGCGTCCTCTCCTCTGCACAACTCACACACTCTCTTCCTTTCACTATGTTCGTCTGTGACTGGGCATTATAAGTTTGCTCTCAAAAGGAGTAGTTGTGTTTGTCTGTGAAAGTCTAGGATGTGCTTGGGAATATGATTCGGTCATTATGCTGCTGCCAACTAAAAATGAGGCATGACGGTCTCAGGGTGGTGTTTGCATTGTAAAGCTTTTGGGACGTTTGGCTCGGATGACTCAGGCAGCATGTGCAGTTACCTGCAATGTCTCATCTCTTTGCTGTGCTCAGTCGACATGGGAGAGAGTAGGAGTAGGTGTGTGTGTGTGTGTGTGTGTGTGTGTGGTGAATGGGGGTGTTAGGTGCTGGAGAAGAGGGAAGAGAGTGCACTACTAATTCTCTTCATAATTACTGAGCCACCAGTATCCACCTCCACCACGCTCTCTGTCTCTGCCTCTCTCTCTCTCTCTCCCTCTCTCACCCCTTTTCTTTCTCCATTCTCTATTCTATCTCTCTCGCTCCCTCTCTCTTTCTCTCTCTCTCCCTCTCTCACCCCTTTTCTTTAACCATTCTCTATTCTATCTCTCTCTGACTGGATCTCTCTCACTTCTAATATGTTTGCCATTCATCATCTCTGTCGCCTATTTTTTTTTTCCTTTTTCCGTGAGCCAGAGGTCCATCAAAGGTGTAATTTGTCTGAGGCAGCGCTGTAATTCCGCTGCTGGTTCACGGGGGCGTGTTGACCATGCCCCAGAAAGGAACGGAACTTGTCCATCACGGTGCATATGAAGTGTGCAGCACAGTAATAATACACCTGGCCCTGAGCAGACTGCATGGGTGGTTAGTCCTTGGTGTGCTCGCAATGCCAACCTCATGGAGGATGAGCAGACTTGTTTTGTTGTCCCTCTTGAGATGTGCTTTTGAAAATGTATCGGATTCTACGCAGAAATATGGAGATGCATCCAAGCATGTAGAAGGCCTTTATTTCTATGAGACTTAGAGTCAAGCCATCACCAGACTGATCTCAGGTTCAGTGTAGAGAGAATTGAGACCTTATAATGTTCATTAGAAATACAGACTATATCAATTCTGAAACACATAAGGGCATGCCCGTTCAAAAGGGTCTTATATCTCTTTGATTACGACTTTTTTTACCTGCCCTCAAAGCAACAATCAGTTGGTTCAAGGGGCAGTTGATACCTATCACTATCTGCTTGAATAATGATAATGGACGGAGAAAACATTGGCCTTCAGAATATTTCCAAAGCAGATATGTGTTATTTTTGTGTTATTTTGTGTAGTTTTACTTTACAAATAGTTATGTAAACGGGCAGCTAGATTTTAAATATGAACTGAAACACCAATATATTGCCATTTAGACAGCCATATAATATTCACTGTGTCATTACTATGAGCTCACTATGTTGGAATCTGCCAGAAAGAGAGGGATCAAGAGACACATAACCAGGTGATAGTCCAGGATGGAAATCTATTCTTTTTTCTTCTATTTTTAACTCTATAAGCCTCCACTGAAAAGAGCTTACACAAGCAGTTACAGCCCTATAGCGGGATACTGGGTTATCTCTGGCTTCAACATGTACAACAAATAATTGTGCGGAGCGAGAGCACGAGTGCAGTTCTCCAGAGGTTCCCCGGCGCTGGCTCCACCTTATTAGCACAGTGCTACGCCGGGCGGCAGGGAGATAGCGTTATCGAGGCACCGACATTTAAAATATGCACAAAGGAGGCAAGGCACATCTTGCCACACACTAGTCACATCTCCAATGCCGGTGGGAATTCATCCACCAAAACACTGAATATAGCTTTATTTTAAACAGGCATGGGGCCGTGATTCACGGCAAAATGATTAGCATTTTCTACGTGGGCATGTATGCGTGTGTGTGGAGGGGCCATTTTTGGTGGTGGCGTATGGGCAGGACGTGAATGGGGAAGCAAGGTTTGAGAGTATCACTTGCATGCCCGCATGGAGTGAGGGAAGAGGACTAATTAACATATTAATGATCCCACCTTCTTTCAGTGGCTTCTGTCGGATAGTCAAAACACTTTGATAAGCATGCAAATGAGGACGACGCCATCTGAAGTAGAAATTAGCTCACAGAGGCGGCCAGAGAGAGAGAGAGAGAGAGAAAGAAAGGGAGAGAGAGAGTGAAAGAGAAAGGGAGAGAGTGAAAGAGAAAGGGGAAGAGAGAGTGAAAGAGCGGGAGGGAGAGTCCCAGGCGTGGGGATGGATTGAGCCGTTTGTGTTTGTTTTAGTTATCTTTAATTATCTGCCACACGGTGGGTGGCTGAATCCCTGCCACGTCACGTCACGGCGGCGGCGGCGAGGGTTGATGCGTTGCATGGCAATGCCCTCTGTCTAATTCTGCCCTCTCTCTCTTTATCTCTCTCTCTCTCTCATTCTCATTCTCTCTCTCTCTCTTGCTTTCTTTCATTCGCACTCTCTCTCTGTGGAGATGGAAATCAATACGGCTGAGAGCTTGCCTGTCCATCAAAGATACAGTGGCCTTCAAAATGGCTGCTGAGGGGGGATGGGTGGGTGGGCGACGAAGGACTCAGATCATTTCAGCTGGGACGCGGTCGTCGCAAGGACATGGACGCAGCACAATAGGACGTCACCCCCACAATGCTCTATTTGGAGCAAGGACATGTTCAACAGGCACGTAGCTGGAACTAGCCATTCACGAGATAGCCCTTTATATTCCACTATTACCCTGAATAATTAAAGCACCTCATTCATTTGATCACATCCTGCCGGGCTGTATTTCAGAACCGTTTCAGAAAGCCCACAGATTCTGGTTCCTTCTAAAGCAACACCCCTCTCTCTCTCTCTATTTCACTGCTATGCTAAAACAAAGTCTGCTCCCTGCTGCCAGCTTCCACATAAACACAAGTGCTGAGGGGGCTTAACAACCGCTGTTAGCATTAGCAAACGTTCTTGTCCAACCGCTGTTAGCATTAGCAAACGTTCTTGTCCAACCGCTAAGTACCTCTCTGGCTTCTCGCAGGCTATCAGCGAGTGGACAAGCCAATCAAGACAGCCTGTTATTGGAGATAAGTCAAAAATGAATAAACATAAGGTTGACATGATTAATTCTACTGCAGTCACACTGGGTGACTTGCAGGGATACTTAGCATAAATAAATTTGAGAGTGGGAAGCTTGGAATGTGTGCCCAAAATACGGTTTTCTCTTTACATAAAGATGAAGTGGAGCCCAAGCAAGGTATATCCCAATATAGGAACCATAGATAGTGGATTAAATACGCATGTAGTGAAAAACAGGACAAATCTGGAAAAGGGAGTCTGTGTGTCATGTTAGACTGGTGTGTTGGAACCTGCCAATCACGATAAGAAAGCCAAGGATGCCATACAAAAAAGAATTAAATACACTAAACATGCTTCATGTATTAACATGCAAATTATATTAATATATGTAGAAATATTAATGCTGTTAGAAGCTCTGTGAATCCTGCCAGGAAGACACCACACTTGGCACGACAAAGCTATCTGGCTTTGAGGGATAATAGTATTTCAAAAAGTGAAATCCCTTAAAGGAAGCCATGGTGTGGATAATGTAGACCAATTATCAAAATGCCACTAACATCACATGTAGAGGTGCAACAGGATTTTTAATGGCCACAGGTGCAGCGCCCGCACCATGTAATTTTATCCACAGGGAATAAATCGTGCAGCGACGGATGCGGTTGTTGATTGGTGTTTTGTGTGTTTTGGCGAGGACAGCTGCAGTAGGAATGCATGTCTGTGTGTAGGGAGAGGAACCAATCGTTACCTTCGGTGTCTTGCATATTTTCCACTGACGTGCCCACTCCCGTCACAACCTGGTGTTGGGCAGCTAAAATGACAAGAGACACAGACTGAGAGGGTGTCTGTGTGTGTATATGCATGCGTGTGTCAGTACACCAGCAGTTTGTGTGTGTGTGTGTGTGTGTGTACCAGTAGTTTGTTTAGTGTTTTACAGTGTTTATGTGTGTGTATGTGTGTGTGTGTGTGTGTGTGTGTGTTCAAAGCACAGTACTGTATAATCCCACAACATCCTCTTTAATTTTCCACAGTATCTACCAATACATCTCCCATATCATATCTTTGCCAGCCAGATCCTGACGTAAAGTCAAATTGCATTTGTCCTGACAACTATCTAGCCTCTGGAGAGAGACACCATCGATCAGGCATTATCGGCATTATGGACGGCTTCTGCTCTGAGATAGGCTCTGTATCGATCGCCTGATTAATTGCTATCTTTGGGCAGTGGTGGAAAGCAGAGGAAAAGCAGGGGGTTCGGACTGGAAATTGGGTGCGTAAATGCCATATCGACACAGACCGGCCTGGCAGAGAAGGTTCCCTTTTTTATGTCGCAAAAAATCTTTCTTTTCACGCCACGGGAAAAAGAGGCACAGACGTCATAGAGATGGTGGGGGGGGTCGAAAGACAAAGCCATTTCAGGACAGCAGCAATCACACCCTACCTAACACACTGTGGCTCGATCCAGGCTATCTGACTCTAATGAACGGCCAGCCGGTCTAATCTGTTGCTACACCGGCCGTGGTGACTAATAGGCTCCAGGCCCAGACGGCCTGCTGGCAAACCCATCGACCCCACGGCACTGGCGGACACACGTGTATGTATGCGCTGGGTCTCTTGACCACGGGCACAGGGACACATGGACACATGGCTCCGGGGATCAATGCAAAGCTAACCCTAGACAAGTGCCATTGACCAGTTTGCATGTTAATGACGGCTGCTGGAGAAAGAGTGTCGCTGGTTTGGGGGAGCAGTTGGGAGGATGTGACTGCAGTGGGTGAGGAAGGATGTCTCGACACATGTAGAACATAACTTGGCAAAAACATACCTATTTTCATGCTGTTTGCAATGTTTGCAGTAAAATGCACTAAACAAACAGAGAATAAATAAATACATAAATAAATAAGTCGATAAAAGCACTCATGATCTACCTTACAATAAGCACATTTCAGGATTCAAGGATTGAAGTCATCCTGAAATAATCGCACTGAGTGTATGAGGGCACATCTATTTATCAGAGAAATAAAATAATGATCTCTCTACCCTGTTATGCAGTTGTGTGTAGTATCATGTTGTATCACTTCAGTGAACGCAAAGTATTAACAGGACAACTCAGTATAATGGCAAGGAAGTCATGACAAGACAGAGAACTGAAAATGACATGGAATATTTAAGATGTAGATTTTGGAGTAATCCACAACCTCTGCATTATCAGTTACAGTATGTCTGACAACGCACATACTTTGACTTTTCAGATAAGAAAGATACAGTGATAAACTGTAAAGCACATGAAATGCTATATTTCATCAGAGAGAGAGAGAGAGAAAAAGAAAGAGAGAAAGAGAGACTGTGAGAGAGAGAAGGAAAAAGAGAGGCAAACATGGTGAATGAGAGAAAGAAAGGGCGATAGTGGAAGCCATTACCCAGTGGCTCTCAGCATCTCAAAGGTGCATCCCTCAGTACAATAACAAGGACCTGAGAGTACATCACAACCATTACCCGACTGTATGTTTCACCTTTCCATAATGGGTTTTTAGTGTGTGTGCGTGGGTGTGTGTGTGCGTGTGTCTGTGTGCGTGCGTGTGCGTGTGTGTGTGTGTGTGTGTGTGTGTGTGTGTGTGTGTGTGTGTGTGTGTGTGTGTGTGTGTGTGTGTGTGTGCCTCTGTGTGCAAGCGCGCACACATGTGTATGTGAGTGCAAGAGTGCCTGTGTGTGTGAACGTATAACTTGTATTGGTTTGTTTGGGCAGCATGACAGCAGAGAGCAGGGACACTAAAATGCGCTCAGTCGCACTAACCTGAACAGCTCTTGTATTGCTGGTTCCACGGGCACTGAGGAAGAGCAGGAGCGCAAGAGCGAGCCAGAGACGGAAGAGGGGAAAAGAAAAGGAGAGAGAGAGAGACCATGAGAGAGAAAGTGTGCTACAGCTCACAGTGTCATGCAGTCATGCTTGGGTCAACAGTTTTAAATGTCCATTCTCACAACAACTGCAAGAGAGACGAGACGTTGAATCAGACAGTGTTCATGCGGTCAGTGATGCCGTGAGATGTATTGGTGGATAAAAATAGATAAGAGGACAAGAAAGAGAGAGAAAGATAAGGAGGAGGGAGAGAGAGAAGGTAGAAGCAGTTTTTGGTTGTGGTAATGGGGAGCAAGCAGATGAGAGGAGTAGTGGAAGGTCACAGTGAGGATGGGAGAGAGAGAGAGAGAGAGAGAGAGAGAGAGAGAGAGAGAGAGAGAGATGGGATGAGATGGCAGACACACCTCGGGTACCTTTGGAACGGGTGCGATGGCGCTTCTCGTCTGGCACATCCACCTCCATCTGGGGAAACAAGGTCAGACTGTCAGTGCCTCTCTCCCTCTCTCTCTCTCTCTCTCTCTCTCTCACACACACACACACGCACGCACGCACGCAGACACACACACACACACACACACTCTCTCTCTCTCTCTCTCACACACACACACACACACACACACACACGTACTGTAGACACTCTCACAGGCAGAAGCAGAAATCAAACACACAAAAATAGGTAGTCCAGTCCAAGCAGCACTATTACAGTATATACAATGTATCTTTTTAAAGGCATTGTGCCCGCCATAATCACCTAAAGACACTGCATACACTGTAGCCTCACAGTGAACTCATCAAATCCCTTGTGATTGTGAGACAAATCCAATGGATATCAGCCCACAGCTTTAGCACCTTACCCATACAGGTGGGTATAGTATATTATAGTAGGTAAATTCCATTTGCCCACCTTAAAGGATATATGAATTGTTCATGAATTCAAAGAAGGCAGCATTATGTTATTTCCAGATGTTGCTAAATATTCATGGCGGACCAGTTTGACTATCACAGGAGTAGCCATGTTTAGATGTCTCTCTTATTAAACATGATTTATTAAAGTAGCACTTAAACCTTCAGCCTAATGGTGTAAGCCTTGGTATTTTTTTATGAGGGCTATAAATGTTTCAAACCGAGAAAAATAAAATGATCAAAGCCAACGATACCCAGTAAATCTTATTAGGCGGTGAAACGGTGGGGTGTTTTGGAGGGGAAGAGTGAGGGAGAGAAAGAGAGAGGGAGAGGGTGAGAAAAAAAACCCAGAGATGTTTCCCTCGGAGTGCTCTGCCGGGGTTTCCATGGCAATGTGAGGAAATCCTACCTCTAGAAATCCGAGGAAACCAACAACTTATCTGTCTGACGCGCTGGCTACTGTCCACACCACCTCTCTGGCTGAGAGAGTGAGCACAGGGACAGAGGCTCGCAAACCAACTGTGGTGAACTTCAGCAGTGACGCTCCTGATTTCTGTGCTCTATTCGATACACCCCTCATTGAGAAGCCACTCAGTACATTCATAGAGGGGGTTTTAAAGAGAGCTTTGATGATTTTTTGAGGTGCACTCAGGAGTGACAAACAATTGTAAAGTAAAGTATTGGTTTTACTCCAGGACTGTGAAATGAAATGAGAGCTATGACTCTGAGCTGAGCCGTTTAATCGCTCCTCTGAATAACAAAGTGCATTGAATGCAGAGGTGGAAACTTTTCATGGGCCCTTTTAAATGCAGAGGTGGAAACTTTTCATGGGCCCTTTTGTCTGATTGGAGCCACAGCAATTTCAGCATTCAAGGCCCGGTGGATGCCACCATCGAACCCAAAGAGTCACTCGCAAACAATGCTTCTGAGCTCGAGTAAACACACTGAATGGGCGTACAGTACCTTGCTCCCAGAACCAGGGGCCGCGCTATTTCATGTGACCGTCTTGGTTCCGGGGCCACCAATATCACATGTTTGAAAGTCTAGATAAACTGATGTGACACAACAAATCAGAACACGTCAAAAGAGATGAACGTGTGCATGGTAATCTGGCACAGCATGTCTATCACTCCACGGCATCCGCTCAAGCACAGTCACTGCCAGGGCTCTGGGGTAAAGGGCTGTCTGACATCCGCCAAGCAGTCTCTCGCCCGAGCACTGATCCAAAAACAAAGGCTCAGACAAAAACACAATGCATTTCCATTCAGGACCATGGAATACAAAAAAAGAAATAACCGTTCCGTTGCATCACCATGTTCAAATAGAATACCCCAAAGCAAACGAAACAAATAAATAATGCCTGCTCCTTTTTCATGTGAGACAGTTCCAAGGATTCATTAGGAGTCTAAAATGCATAAACTGGAATGTAGGAGGACTAGTAAATATTCAAAGGGAGGGGGGTCACTGAAATTTAACCTCCCATTTTTTGAGGAATTAATTGAGATAATGAGAGCCATTTAAAATTCTCCAAGGACCTCTGTGAGGAGATTTCGGAAAAAAAAGGAAGTCTCAGAGACATCTGTCTCATTACAAGCTCAGCTTCAGTTAGTGGATCTAAACTATTCCTGACCATAATCTTTTCATCAAAGCATAAAGTGACTGTACACACTGAAGCAAGCTAGCCAAATGCAGAGAGTCTGCAACCCAAACTGAAGCCACCTTACAACATAGGAATGAGAAGTACAGTTCTTACTTCATGGCGATACACTGCCATGTCTCATTAATACTAATGTCTAAATATTAAATGAATAGCAGGCTATGACAATATTTCAAAGTATTATTCACCAGTAGATTTAGGGAGGACTCTCTCTACAATAATTTTACATGTGCAACACACATTTACTATTTATTGCATCTCACCAAGAATAGAACTTCATAAGACGAGAACATGATGTTATATTTTACCCAATCCTTGCTGCTATCATAATGCTTGTGTCAAAAACAGTAGCACACCAGCACTTTGGGGGTATGCAAGCATAGACTTGTGTGTTGCTATATATTGACAATTAGTGTATTAAACGGTAATTGATCATGTAATTACTACTTAATGATGATATAAATCAAATAATACCCGTTCCTTAGAAAAGAACAGGAGAGGTGTGGTGTGACTGAGGGGCAGTCTACATGAAAATTGTATTAGCTAAGCTGTAGATGTTTTTTTTAAGGTATAGGTATTAGCATTTAACTCACAATGAATCACAACAAACCTATTTTGGTTGCCAAGTGTTGCCATGCTACAGGACCAACTTATTGCCTTGCCTTGTTTCAAATGCCCATGAAACTGGACTTTAGTAGACTTCTGGCACTTGTACATGCTAATAGGGTTATGAAGGGGCTTGTTGCTAATTTTCCTCTGTAGAGACTCATCAACAATGAAAAACCAGAAATGAAAAAACAAGAAGTCGTCAATCTACTTAATCAGAGCCTATGGCTGCAGTAAGAAGCCAAAGATTGCATGTGTTTTGCATTCACATGTTCAGAAATCCCTGCTCATTTATTTATTTAAGTGCCATCAGGCTTTTACCTTATATCTGGTTCCTTGGATGTCTATGTCCATGCAATAACTGTGCAGTAAATTGGTAAGTACAGTACGGGGTTGGTCATATGTGACGTGTATTTGTGACTCTCTCTCTCTCTCTCTCTCTCTCTCTCTCTCTCTCTTTGTGTGTGTGTGTGTGTATAACATAGGGATTACGCATCTGTCTCTTGCATATCGTTATCTATTTTCCTTTGTTTCACCTTGAAGTTCTTTCCTCCCCTGCAGCAGCATATGCTTCTCCATCTCTCCTGAATCCGCCTCAGCAATCTGCCACTGGCTGACAGGGAGCTGCACAAGCGCCATTTGCGTATGTTATCAAATTGACCCACCGATAGCTATTTGTGGCATGACTCATCTGCTGACAGTAAACACTAGCAGTCCAACTCAATACAGACTTCTGTGAAAGGCTGGGAAGGTATAGATAGACAGATACATAGATTGATAGATAGAGAGAGAGAGAGAGAGAGAGAGAGAAAGAGAGAGAGAAAGAGAGAGAGAGAGAAGTTCAAGGGAAAGGAAAGGGATAGTCCAAGGGGCGGGGGAGAAAATGATCCTCTATTAGCGTATGAAAGCTGGAGCATGCAGCAGGGGACCGTACCTGAAATGAACTCGAGGCTTGATTGTTCTTTGGTCCAGACCTCTGCGTCCTCCTCTGCCCACCTCAGTAGACGTAAGACAAGAGCGACGGTTCACCACGTCTCCTCCAAGTTCATTTTCTGGAAAGGGAAACAGGAAAAAGAAACAACATATAATTAGCAACTCAAATCTGCATACAAATCTTGTAGATTTTGTGCGACATGCCACTAGATATGATTGGATTTAGGAGATGTTCTCCTTTTCTCTATCCATACCTATTCATTTTTTATTCCATCACATCATCTCTCTCTCTCTCTCTGAATTGCAGCACTATAGAAACCCTTCTAAAATCATGGGGAATAGCATGGATCATTAGCTGTGTTTGTTCCCACTTCCTGTGGAATATGATAGATCTAGCTAATTAACCCTCGTGCCAGCTTTATTCCAGCAGATGACAAGCAGCTATCACGAGGCAGGAAATCCACACTCTGTATATGCTTTACGCTGAATTATAATTCATACGGGTGCACATTCTTTTATTTTGAGAAGCGCATCCACCTCCAGTAGATTAACTGTGGCATGGCTTGGTACAATAGGTATACACTCATATACCTATTTTAAACCATTAATATTCATTTATGCATTTCAGATTCATTTATACAGTTTCAAGAGTGCAAAACATCTCATCTAGCATCCTCAATATTATTGTGTTGTTTAATATTTAATATTAATGTTTTGGTTGCAGATTGCAAAGTACATTTGCAGTCCTTGCCCAACAGGTTTATCAAAAGATAATTTATTTTTACACACAAAACACATATAAAATGCAGTTTGTCATTGTACAAGACAGAAGACCATGGCAGGATAGGTTTGCAAGCGAAGTAAAAAAAAAGAAAAGAAGACATGACAAAGTGATAGGGAATGATCACCTGGCTCTGAGTTCAGGTGACAGAAACAGTTCCATATCAGTGTGACTATCACCTGGCGATCTGCCTTCTCTGTGAAGGGGGTGAGCGAGCTGACGTGCAACTCTATAGGAGAGCGGCTGGCCCAGTTCACACTATCATGAGGTTTCATAGCAGCGCTAAAGGTTCCATACAGACAGACTGAGGGGAGAGATGAAAACCAGCGAGTCGGGGAGACAAGCACTCTTCCCCCTTCTCTTGCTCTATTCAACTCCTTCTCTTGATTTTTTTTTCATTGTCTGCTTCTTGCTATCTTGCACCCTCTTTTTCTCTAACATACACACACACACACACACACACACAAACACACAGACACACACACACACACACATACAGATAACAGCTCGAAAAATAAGGGGAGCAGAACTCTGAGGACTCACTGAGGAGGAGGTGTGTGTGTGTGTGTGTGTGTGTGTGTGTGTGTGTGAGAGAGAGAGAGGGATAGGGGAAGGGGGTGTGGGGCGACGGTAAGCGAGAGACTGGTCTCACCAACACACACACACACACACACACACACAAGTCCCACAAATTTGGGTCCTTTTTGAGCGTTGTCGTTCCGCATCTGGCTGCGTCGTGCGCTGGCATGCGCGCATGCTAATTAAAAGCGGTGCCGGGGAGATACCAGATGAAGTGTTAAAGCCGCGGCAGTAGAGTGTGTCGGCAGGGAGAAGGCGCCCTCAGGGAGGCTGACACGTTGCTTATAATCAGCGGCGCGCAGACGCCCCAGCCAGCCCCGGCCCCACCACCATAAATCCCCTAATAGCCAGCAGTCTGCCACCACCGCGCCGCACACAATCCCCACACAAAACACAGCTGAGAATACATCTCTCAGATCCATGGCAAGGAGTGTGAGTGTGTGTGTGAGTGTGTGTGTGTGGTGTGTGTGTGTGTGTGTGTGTGTGTGTGTGTGTGTGTGTGTGTGTGTGTGTGTGTGTGTAGTGTGGTGTGTGTGGGGGTGGTGGTGGTGGTGGTGGTGGTGAGCAACACAGAGTTTGGAAAGAGAGAGAAAGAGAGAGAAAGAGAGAGAGAGAGAAAGAGAGCGATGGGGGGAGTGCTGGAGATAAAATGTTGCATCTGCAATTGCTGGGGCTCCTATAGTTTTGTGCCACCAGGGGATTTCTTCTCTCTGTGTCTTTCTCTTTCTGTGTGTGGCTTTCACTGTCTCTCTCCAGTCTCTTTCCCTCCCTCCTCCCTCACTCCTCTCTTCTTCTCTCTCGCTTTCTCCTTCTCTCTTCTCTCTCTCTCTCTCTCTCTCTTCCTCCTGCCCTTTGTTGTTTAAAAAAAGAAATGCTAAGCCGGAGCTCCTCAGAACACGCCACCGCTCCGTGGAGGAAACGCAAAATGCCACTTTGAATGTTTATGAGAAATCCCAGGCCTCTGCTCAGTCACTATCAAAACAAGGTAAATTCCTCTTTCCCTCCCTCCCACATCATTACCTCCCCCTCCCCCAAGCACACACACGCACGCATGCACGCACACACACACGCACACACGCACGCACGCACACACACACACACACACACACAATACAACTTCAACTATTCTCAATCAGGGTTGACCAGCCTTGGCATCTGATTACACTGTTGATTTGGGTAGAGATGGGGATGTTAGGAGAGAGAGGTTTTTTTGGAGGGTGGGGTGGGGTGTGGTGGTTGCAAGGGGACCTGGGAAATCAGAACGGAGCACAGCTCTGCAAAGGAGCTTCCCCTATCCGGTTGTCCCATAAACTCTCTCCGGCTGATTGTCTGCGCTTTAGTATTCCGCTCGCAGAGAAGACATTAATTCTGCTTACTGAGTGGGCTGCTCGCTTCAGTGCCAAGGCCAGGGACAGACTGAGCGCACACACATACACACACACACACACAAATGTGAACATTCGCACAGAGATACACACACACATAAACATACACACAAACTCATGCCTCGGGCCATGCATTGAACATCAGCATTGCACTGCCGAGTACCCCATCGGGATGCTATGGATTCCACTCCTGCACACAGACCAAGTGACACTCCAGCAGTATACCGACACATCTGGCTGCCTGGATTCATACTCCAGCACTGATAATATTGCGCTTAAAGGAACATGCCAACTTTTAGGAAATTAGCTTATTTGCCGTCTACCTCAGAGTTGGATAGGAAGATACTCTTCTCCTCTTTGTGCATGCAATAACCCAGTCTGACAGCATTAGTAGCTTAGCATGATTCACTGGAGGTGGTTTATATCAGTTTGCCTTAAGCCCTCTTTTAGCAGTAGGCTAGCTATAGGCTAACTGGTCTAACCCACTTCCCTTTACACTAGAATTGAGATTTCTGATGATGTGTAGTCATGTTTACAATTATCACAAACATTGGCATAGTTTTTTTTTTTGGCATGCTAGCATGTAAAACTGACCATGACATTTGCACTAGTGTATGCAGTGATAGTAACATGCACATTGGTACACACTTTAAGTATTGCACACACATACACACTGGCATACAGGCACACACACAGACACAATTGTCACACATACACACATGTCACACATACATACATCACACACACACACACACACACACACAGTAATATTTCCCTCCCTCTTCGATATTTGTAGAAGTCATGGCCATGTTTGTTTTTTCCCATCCCTCTACTCAACTGTAAAGCTTATTTTAATTGCTAATGTTAAAAATAGCAGCCGGATCTCACCCTGCACATGTTGCTGTTGTAAAACGCCAAGGGCTTGGTAGATCTTCTCAGCTCATATTTACTAGGTAGAGAAAAAAAAACACAGAATAATAACACAGAATAAATCCAAATCTCTCCCCAGCACCCTGGGTAGCACCGGAGTGAGTAGCGCTGGGTGAGATGTGTTTCACTGGTAACATCCAAAAGATGCCACATACAAGGGCAGTCTGCAGGGTAATTGCACCAAAAGAACATGCTGATGTTTTTTGCTTTCGTTTTTTCCTTCTTTTTTCTCCTTTTCTTCAATGAGTCCCACAAGGGAGCAGGCCAGCGCCTTCGAGAGATGACATGGTGTGCACCTTTAAAAACACAAATGTAATGACTCCCTGGATTTTGCCTCTGCTCGTACACCACCCCCCCAATCCCCACCCCCACACCCCCGCCTCCTTCCTCTCCTGTTCCAGTTTGGTAACTGTCACAACGTGACTGGAGCTGCCTGACCCACATTCAGCCTAATGTGCCCCTGTAGCGGTGGGGAAGGGGAGAAGATTGCTGCCTCCTCTGTTGGCGCTCCGTTCCGTAAAATCTTTCCTCTTTATTTCCTCCCCTCCATTTGCCTCTCGTGCCCAGCCATCATCAGCTCCGTCACCGCCACATCAGCCACCAAACTGGCCTCTCATCTCTCCTTCCCCCCCCCAACACACACACACACACACACACACACACACACACACACACACACAGCCCGTCCGCCCGGTTCCCAGACAGGCCCCTCTGCTCCTCTGGAATACCGGAGTTTGTCTGCGGGGCAGCGGTGATCATTGACCTGTCATGCAGCTGAGACGTGATGTCATTATTCATTTATGTAATCGCCGGGCTGGGGCTACAGTGAGGGGTCGAGGGAGTAAGGAGGGGAGTGTGTGTGTGCACTGTATGTGTGTGCGTGTGTGTGTGTGTGTGTGTGTGTTTCGAGAGGGGGAGTGGGTGAGGGTAGGTGGTGTGTGTGTGTTTATGGGGGCAAGGTTGTGCTTAATCCACAGGGGGCCAGTACTGGCTGTCACGATGCCCACCCCTAAGCCATGCAAATGATACACCCCTCCTGTCCCTAATGCATCCTTACACTGTTATTGCCTCTCTCTCTCTCTCTCTCTCTCTCTCTCTCTCTCTCTCTCTCTCTCATTCACTCACACAGAGAAATGCATACCCGCACACACACAAATACGCGCACACACAAACACACATTAACCAACTAGGGATGTAACAAAATCCAAATATGTTATTTGGGAATATACAGATTTTTCTAGGTTTCTCCATGATTGTTCCATGATTGACATGTCTGTGCATAAGCCCCTATGTTTCTTCAAATCGAGAATTGTAGAGTATTTTGCTAAGAATGCTTATTCTCTTTGCAACATTAATTTCACAATTTACTATACATTATGAAAAGCATTGACTATATTTTGTAGTACACAGACATATTTCTGTAGTAGAACTACAGAAAGAACCTTTAAGCTATAGGCTAACTCAAGGTTAACTATTGTAACACACTTCCAGTGAAGTATGCTAAGCTAGGCTAATGGTGTCAGTCTTGGTTATTGCATGCACAGAGAAAGGGTAAGTATTCTATTACATTAACTCTGGGGTAGACAGTAAAAAAAGCAAATTTCCCAAAAAGGTGTGTTCCTTTGATTATTTTGTTTACATTTTATTCAAAGGAACTAGGAAACAAAGTACAACAGCCTGTTTGGTAAAGCTGGAAAGTTTGCCTGTCCACACATTAGACATTCTCCTTGATCAATGAATCAAAAGTCAAACATTGCTCAAACATGAATGACAAAGTGATATTTGCGAACAGAAAGAGGCAGGCTGCAGTAGCCAATCCTCCTGTGTTGCACTTTGTAGACAGTCGCTATGGTCTCCTGATAGCCAGCTACACAGTATTGAGGCATTTATCAAAGGTTGGATTTTGTGAATATTAGGTTGTCTTTGTCTATCTTGGCCTACTATGTGTGGAAAGGGGTATTATGTAAGGGATAATGTATTGTCCGCCGGTAATTATCAGAGTAATAAGTGTTCACACCAGGAATGCATGTAGGCCTAATGCACGGCTGCTGTGGAGCTGCTACTACGTCTACTACCTGTCTAAATGGCCAGAGATAGACAATGAGCGACCTGGGCTGGAGTGAAGACCAGAAAGTTGTCATTGTCATTGTTGAACCACAATTATTACACGGCTCTTCAGAGTGCTGCAGAAAGTTCCATTTACATGAATGGGCCTTCCCAACATTCGGGCCTATGTTAAATCTATATAAATTACCGGCAAAGTATATAATCACTGCTGTCAATGGCAACGGGTTGATTAACGTCTTTCATATCCCTCCGCAAGAATTCCGTTCGCTTATTGCAATGGAATTTCATTGAAAGGGAAAGTAAGCTAGTAAGACGTTGCCATGCAACACCTGAAACTGTCTATCTGTGTTCTATCTAAAAGTTCTATCTGTGTTCTATATAAATGTTCTATCTGTGTGGCGACCTATTTATTTTGTCAGCGGAAGACACGAAACGGTAGCAAAATCATTTTTAAAGATTCATTGTGTTAGGTTTCTTTTCTCGTTTTGGCAAGTAGCCGTGTAATAAACGAGATAATGTATTGTCCGCCGGTAATTATCAGAAAATAAGTCCCTTCAGGTCGAAGCAAAACCCCTCCGCTGCGCGTCGGGGTTCTGTTCTTCCTGTCGGGACTTATTTTCTGATAATTACCGGCGGACAATACATTATCCCTTACTTCAACAATGACAATGACAACTTTCTGGTCTTCACTCCAGCCCAGGTCGCTCATTGTCTATCTCTGGCCATTTAGACAGGTAGCAGACGTAGTAGCAGCTCCACAGCAGCCGTGCATTAGGCCTACATGTATTCCTGGTGTGAACACACACGTTTACACTCCTGGAAGTAGTAAAATGGGATGTTCGGAAATGGGCATCAGTGGGCTCTTTTCCAGACGGATCTGCAAAGCAAATTCAAATTCGCTATCGGGTTCGTCTGGGTTCACCAGCTAAGTGTTATAAGGCTTTACAGATACAATTTGTTCTACTGAAAAAGATGTTAAAGTAAGATGTTAAAGTAGCAGTAGCTGAAACTTGTCTCCTTGATTCCAATTCCTAACATTCTGATTAATGACTAAAATGTTTTGACATTACTAAATGTACTAAAAGTTGACATTGAACATTTGTTTCTGAAGAATATGATTAAGAATAAATAATAATAAAAAAAAATATCTGTATATACTTTGAGCCAGCTAGTGTCTCTTAAGCATGATGAGGGAAAGCAAGCAGAAGGACAGATAGATAGACAGGGAGGAGATAGATAGCGTGATGAATGATAGAGGGAAAGAGAAGCTGATGTGTGTGACTGGAGAAGGAGCAGCACAGTGTCTGCTCATTATCCAAGTGGTAGTAAGGCCATGCAGCCAGGCAGGCCAGGAGGGCATCACTGCCCTGCAACACAGCCCCCATTACTTTACTGCCCTGCAACACAGCCACCATTACTGCCCTGCAACACAGCCACCATCACTGCCCTGCAACACAGCCCCCATTACTTTACTGCCCTGCAACACAGCCACCATCACTGCCCTGCAACACAGCCACCATTACTGCCCTGCAACACAGCCACCATCACTGCCCTGCAACACAGCCACCATTACTGCCCTGCAACACAGCCACCATCACTGCCCTGCAACACAGCCCCCAGTACTGCCCTGCAACACAGCCACCATCACTGCCCTGCAACACAGCCCCCATTACTTTACTGCCCTGCAACACAGCCACCATCACTGCCCTGCAACACAGCCCCCATTACTGCCCTGCAACACAGCCACCATCACTGCTGTGCACACACCACACCTCTGCTTGATTGGCCTAATGACATTTTTTTAAGGTTTGTGTAGGTACAGGGTCTAAATAAGTCCAGATGCAATCTTTGTTCAAACATCTTCAATAAATATTTGAATCAAAAGAAGTAAATCACACAGTGATAAATCAAACAAATGATGTTGAAAATAAAAATAACAACAACAAATCTAATTAAGGGAGAAAGGAAAAGCTCACTAAAACACTACAGGCAACATGCACAACATTCTCATCACTCCCTTAACCAGTTTCAGTTTATAGCCAGGAGACTCAAGACTTACAGTACCAATGTGTGTGTGTGTGTGCGTATGTTGGTGATTTTATTGCACCTCTTGACAGGTATGTATGTGTGTCTGTATTTATGTGTCACTTTGTGTGTCATATATCCCTGCATAACTTGTTTTTTGTGTGTATGTGTGTGTGAATGTGTGTGTGTATTTATGAGGCTGCGGGGACAATGCTACTCCACCAGCGCTGCAATTACCCGTGCGTGTCGCCTGCTCTCCCGTAATCACGCGCACAAAAGCGGACGGGTCCAAACTTCAGGTGAGAGACGGCAGTCGGCAATCAGCCAGCCAAATGGGGTAGAGCAGGGCCATTTTCTTTCATTCGCCATCAAACGCCAAGCGCCAGGCCCTTAATTACCAGCCAAGTGTTGGCCCTGGCTCCTGAAAGCCTTATTATTCTGCTGCGCACCCGCTCAAACCAGCTTTGTATCGATGATCCACAGAGAGGGAGACAAGGGGGGAGAGAGAGAGAGAGAGAGCGCTCAGAATCTCAACAAAGCAAAATACTGTGAGAGGCTGTATGTGACAGGCAGAGAGTGATGGAGGTGATTTATATGTGCGACTAGAAACCAAGGATATTGTGTGCGTGCACATACACACGTACGCACATACACACACACACACATAATGATAACTGTAGGCTGCTTTATATAAATAGGCGCCAAGATATGACTCAGCTATCAGGTGCCAAGGGACCAAAGGACAAAAAAAAAAGACATCGAACAAAACACAGACTGGCCACACACTGCCCCAGAATCACTCAAGGAGAACACGTTCCAGAGCCCAGGCCAGGGCGTGTAAGCGGGCGTGGGTTTGTGCCAAGCGGCATCAGCACACACACGTCCATCCACCCTGCTGCTGCAGAACCCCCCACTCCTCACTGATGGAATGTTTGGATGGGCTTCATGCAGGGAGAGCGTGCGCTCACAGCGCCTCCCATCTCCCATCAAAGGGCTGCTGTGGCAGAGCAGAGCTTATGGAGCTGGAGGAAAAGGAAACCTCACACATATTTAAACACACACACACACATACACACACTGACACACACACACACACACACACACACACACACACACACACACACACAC
Organism: Alosa alosa; assembly: GCF_017589495.1. Taxonomy (NCBI): domain Eukaryota; kingdom Metazoa; phylum Chordata; class Actinopteri; order Clupeiformes; family Clupeidae; genus Alosa; species Alosa alosa. Next base: position 27,421,993 of record NC_063207.1, read on the forward strand.
ACACACACACACACACACAGTGACATACAGTACACACATATATATATATATATATATATATATATATATATATATATATATATATATATATATATATATATATATATATATCTGTGTGTACTGTATATATATATATACTGTATACTGTGTACTGTATATATATATATATATATATATATATATATATATATATATATATATATATATATATATATATATATATATATACTGTAAGGTGCACATGGATTGGAGGTTTGATTGTTTCTTGGCAACAGTAAACCACAACCCCTGGATAAACAAAACTAATAAGCGAAATGTATCGTCAGTGGGAGAACCAGGGTGCAAGGAGCTATAGGCAATGAATCCAATAGGGACTTGGGCTGGCTGTGAAGGAGAATGGGAGAGGAAAGTTCCCTGATTTATTTATTTATTTATTTTTACCCAGGCATCTTTGCAGCCCGCTCTGCTGCTCCTGCTGTTAATGGACGGCAGCAGAGGACCCAAGAGCCCAGTTTGTTCGACGGCAAAGTTTTTTTGGTGTTTATTTTTTTTTCCTTTCTTCCCAAAGACAAATGAGCTGCCCCGCAATAATAAGCTCTGTGCGTGGCGGTAATGAAACAAAAGATTGACAGTGATTGCAGGAGAGGCATTGCAGCCACCTGCTGTTAGCTCCCCTCTTTCGGGGAGGAGGGCTGGTGATAACAGCGCAGGCAGAGGCGGCGCACAGGCTTCACATCAGCTGAACATCAAGCAGAGGCACCAAAGGGATTTGTCCTGAGAAACATGGACAAATCTGCATTAAGAGGAATCCTCAAATTACGTGGAGTCTTTCTCTTTTTTTTTGTGAAGGCAGACACATATGTATTCATCTGATTTGTTTCCAATTTTTTGAGGAGGGGACAGGGGTTGTTCTTTATTTTGTGATAAGAAAATGGGAGGGTATACATTTATTAATGCAGGCTATTCCACAATGAGAAAAAGGGCTGTGTGTGTGTGTTTTTTTGTCAGGGAGTGTGTGGGTGTGTGTGTGTGTTTGTGCAACAGCGGGTGCCAGCATATGATTGCAGACAAATGAATGTTGGCGTCTTTGTCTGTGTGTGAGTGTGAGTGTGTGCATACTCATTTTAGGACGTGGATGTGTGTGTGTGTGTGTGTGTGTGTGTGTGTGTGTGTGTGTGTCTATCTGTGTGTCTGTGTGTGCATGTGTGTGCACTCATGTGGCATCACACGCTGCTCGTAATGACACTCTGATGAGCTCCATTGTTGCCGGGCTGTGCTGTAGGAAGCTGGAGCATCATGTCTGCATCACTCTCCGCCTGCCTCTGTCTCTCTCTCTGTCTCCACGCCTCTGGTCCCTGCCTGCTCTGCTGGAGCTGCGGTTGTGGCTGGAGTCGAGTCTGGAGCCTGAGCACGGCTGAGAGGCTGAGAGGCAGAGAGGCATAGAGGCTGAGAGGCAGAGAGGCTGAGAGGCAGAGAGGCTGGGGCGTGGAGATGGACGCTGGGGCTGGGTGACTCTCTCAGCATACCAATGATGCTGGGTGCAGACAGGGCCTCACGTGCCAGCTCCTGCCTGCAGCCTTGCTGGGGGAGACCACAGCACAACAGAGCAGAGTGGAGTGGAGTGGAGTGGAGTGGAGCAGAACAGAGCAGGGCAGAGCAGCGGGCGTCTCCCCTACCCCAGGTAGCCAGCCTGGCATGCCGTCAATGTCACGCACGCATGCTTACACACTTATTTACACACATGCACGCATGTACACACACACACACACATACACACACACACACACACACACACACACACACACACACACACACGCACACACTCATGCACATACTGTAGCCTACACACACATGCACACTCTGTCACACACAAAGATGCACATTTACACATAGTTTATTCACAAAAAGCATGCATAAATATGTAAGCATGGACATACTCTCTCACACACACGAAAAGTGTTTTGAAGTGGTGAGCTTCAAGGAAACAATTTTCAGCTTTTTCTATGCAATGTTGTATTGACATACACCTGTTCATCTGCATGTGTACAGAAAATACTACATATAAAAGGAATAAAGTCTTCATTTAACAGTCACGCAGATTGCCACAACAATCAACAGCATCTTAACAAACTGAAAAGCTACATGGGATACTACATACTCTGTGAAAATATAGATTCCATTAGCAAAGCACTATAAACTACTTTGTCTACAACCACTGCCATGCTTCATCAGATCACTGCTGTGACATCCTTTCATAACAACATCACCTAATATGTCATGTGCTAAGACAAATAAGCTTTCAGAAAACATGTTGCAGCTGTGCTTGATATGAGCCAAAATGTGCTCCAAACTGCTGCCACCCAACCACAATGAAGTTTGCAGCTGTCTGTTTAGTCTGGCCTTGAAGCATTGCAGCCTCTGGGCCAGATCTCTTTGGTTATATCACACACACACACACACACACACACACACACACACACACACACACACACACACACACACACACACACACACACAAACACACACATGCACACACATAAACAAACAATGCCGGACAAAACAAACCACTAGAGAAAAAGAGCTTCCACCATGTTCACATCAAGGACCTCTATGGCCGCTAATGATGGTCACACCTTCTCATGATGACCCTATGCGCCTTGACAAATGAACGTGTTTTTGGCCCTAAGCCATCATCAGCGTCTTCGAAAAGCTCGAAGGCCATTACGTTGAGTTAGCTCAGAGGAGAAGCCTTTCTTGAGACCTTGCAGCCATAAGGATGCACCCACACACAGCTGCACAACATTGAATGAAAGCAAAAGACATGACTGAATTTCTTATGTTCAAGGACTCTAATGGCTAAGGCTGGAATCAGTTTTGCGACATAATTTAGAAGAAGAATTTAATCTTTAATTGCTGTTTGTCTTGTGTACACATGGCACACGAAAAGTATGGGTTTTCTACACAAAGCAATTTACAAACACAAAGGTGATACTAAAAATAGTATTGGTATTACATACATTGTACTGTAATTAAAAGGAAATAAAGCTGGCTGGAGAAAACTACATATTGAAGGGGCCCCTGATCCTAAAACACAACTCCTCCAAACACTGAAAGCGTACAACAGTGTTGCGGTGGTCAATAAAACATGAATTGTGCCCTCCCAAATTTGCAGAGGTGTTAAGCATAAGTTGGCATTTAAGGAGTACCCGTCGCCTAATGGTATCAATTTGGGCCCATAAACAGAGAGAGAGCCCCCATTCAGGCGGACGGGCAGGGTGCCCGTTGTCAGCGTAAGTGAATTAGATGGGCACGGCGCCCACCAGTCCATCCCTGGCTGGAGCCGCAGCCAAGCCCCCAGCACAGCCAGGCTCCCTAACAGAGCCCACTGTGAGACAGCCACGCCAGGCCATACCCAGGCAGATGCCCTGATGTGCCCACATGAGCTGCCTGAACCACACGGAGAAAGAGCCGTGAGTTTTCATCTTTAAGATGTCAAAAGGCAAGAAGGGCTAGCCAAGCTTTTGTTGTTAAGAGATAAGAGATCAGTTCTCTGAAGCAATATAATGCTATTCAGTCAGTGCCCTTTTAAAGCCAAATCAGTGTTTTTGTTGGGTCTCACAGAAGGTAAAATCACTTTTAACATTTGCATTTAGCCTGAAAATATTTGTATTTTTTGAGTTATTATGGACACAATAGCTGCAATATTTACATTTATGCAATTGGACATCACTTTTGTATTTGAAGTGTAAACCATTCTGTGGTAGGGCTTTAAACCATTCTGTGGTAGGGCTTGGACGTGTTTACGAGAGAGGGACAGCCTGCAAACACTCCCCTCTGGATGCGTCTGCATCATAGCGTGGCCAAGCATGTGCATGCGCATCAGTATATGAGTTTGTGTGTGAGTATGGATATGCCTGTGTGTGTGTGTGTGTGTGTGTGTGTGTGTGTGTGTGTGTGTGTGTGTGTGTGTGTGTGTGTGTGTGTGTGTGTGTGTGTGTGTGTGTGTGTGTGAACTGGGCTCAGGTGGGATGTGGACTGTGTAGGATGGTAGCAGATGGACATATGGAGCAGCTTTATGCCTGCAGCATGCACAACCACAACAAGAGAGAGAGAGAGAGAGAGAGAGAAAGAAAGAGAGGGGGGGTTCTCACAGCAATGACCTTGCATGTGTATGAAGTGTAGCTTGCCATAGTATGATGTGGCCTTACCCTCCCTGACCCCACAATGCACAATATACTATAAGATATGATATGATATACCATATATAAGATATGGTATGATATACTATATATAAGATATGGTATGATATACTATATATGATATGGTATAATATAGTTGTGATGCTTGGTCCCATCTGCTAAAAATATTAGATTAGCATCATCTCAATGTCCTCCAATAAACAATTTACAAATAATATAATATAAACTGCAGAAATTGGGCTACCACAAAAAACCTTTTCACTTAACAATCAACAAACTGTACACAATGCTCAAAGTGGCATTCTCTGGTTTCAAATCAGTTGGTGCATGAGAAACAGCTAGGAGGTTAAGTTTTCAGAGCAGTTTGCTTGTCTATATGCAGGATCACACAAACACTACCAGCCTGATTTTCATGGAACTATAGGTGAAAAGGTGTTCTACAGGTCCAGGAATTACATTTCATTTTGAAGCACCGCTGTTCAGTGAATGCTATGAGATACGGAACCACTCAGATGGCAGCAGTCAACATTGCAATCTGTTTGGGTGTATATAGCTTATCTTCACAATTCTATCAGAATCTACTGTACAAGCATTGTTTTCCACCATAGGCTAAACAACCAAACATCTGGACTTTTCTGTGTCATTGACATTTCATCTTGATCTAGATTGTCGATGCTATTCATAGACCACCAGATACCATTGAGTTGAACATGACCCTATACAATATGTATAATAAGTATGTTGGTTATGGATAAGTTCAAGATTAAGCATGCTTATGGATAAATAATTCCCAAGTTGACAGTTCTAGTTGATAACTTGTGATCATATATGATGCAAGATGCAAGATCTCATGGAATTGTGTGGTAACAGTATAATAACTATATAATTTGTAATATATCATTTATATTTATAATATAATAATCTCTTTTGGAGATGAACAGCAGTGACCACTGTCTTGTGTGATTGCTTTGGTCTGAATCTGACATCCATCAGTCTACTCTGTTTCTCCCTCTGTGTCCTTCAAGTGTTTTCTGGGATCTGAAAATGCTGTTCTTTCTTCTTTCTTCTTTCTCTCTCTCTCTCTCTCTCTCTCTCGTTCCCTCCATCTCCATCTCTTTCTCCCTCCATCTCTCTTTCTCTCTCCCTCCTCTACCCCCCCACCCCCCCTCTCTCCTTCTCCAGCTGGGGGAGGCAGCTCCAGATAGACTCCCTCAGGGGTAGCCTCTGCCAGGCTTTGCCACAGATCAGCAGCCAGCCAAGCCTGCGCCCGCCGCGTCTCCATGGTTATCTGCTGCCTGGGGAGGTTACATACACTCATGCTCACACACACACACACACACACACACACACACACACACACACACACACACACACACACACACACACACACACACACATACACACACACAAACACACACACACACACACACACACACACACACACTTGTACACACACACACACACACACACACACACACACACAAACACACACACACACACACACACACACACACACACACACACACACACACACACACACACACACAAACACATAAGAAGCATACATACACACACACACACACACACACCACCACCACCACTATGGCACCATATAGAGCAGCTCCACCTCCTCCTCTCCTCCACACTCTCTTGTTTCAGCTTCACCGCACACACTTCTGTCACTGTGCCGTTTATATATATACACTCTTCACAGTGCAAAGCTGCTACCACTTGTCACTATGCTAAGCTATCACTCTGAGGGGGTCAACCATAAACCTCTGCGTCTAAATCATCCAAGCGTTCACAGGAACACATGGGCACATAAGGTCTGACGAGCCAACGCGTAGTCGCGTTGCTAAGACAAAGGAGCGAGGAGCGAGTGTGACGCCGGCTCGCGTCTAATTAGCGGCTGAAGCTCCTATCCGCACATGGGTGTCTTCGATTTGGGAAGTGCGACAGTCTGGTCCCCGGAGTCACACCTCCATCTGCTTCTGCTGCTGCGGCTGAACGAACACACACAGGCACCCGTTTTCTCTGCACCCCCTATATGTACCGCCTGTCCTGCCCCACTGTGTGTGTGTGTGTGTGTTTGTGTGTGTTTGTGTGTGTGTGTGTGTGTGTGTGTGTGTGTGTGTGTGTTGATATTATTTTAATGTTCTGGTCCACCTTCCTAACCAGTGTTGTGCACCACTCAGACAAGCCCTGAGTTACTACATTAAAAGCAGCCTCACTCACAGCCATGCTTGTTTTGCTATCTTTTCTGTTTTTTTCTTCTTCAGTCACCCGTTCCCCGTGCCTCTGAACACTCCGGCTGCTTTGATGCTGTCTGAATGGGAGCCGACTGCCACACGGGTGTTTTTCTCTCCATTTTTTTCCCGCTCCTGTATTTCTGCTCCCATTACAGGCCTTGTTATTATTCGGTAAAGAGATATCCCCTTGCCACTCTTCCCAAAATGCTGTGCTGCTTCCTGTCCTATTTTCTGCTACGGCTTCCTCCAAGAGGTGGGAGAGGTGCGGGAGACAGACACTGCTCCTGTCTTCACTACCGTGGCTCTCTCTCTCTCTCTCTCTCTCTCTCTCTCTCTCACACACACACACACACACACACACACACACACACACACACACACACACTCTCTCTCTCGTCTCACCTCATCACAATCGTCACAATCGCTGGCCCCCAACACACATCAGCCACTTATCTTCTTATTCTATATATATATTATATGAATTGCCAATGGAACAAAAGACACAACAAGAATAACCAGTAAAGGCTAGACTATAATGACCCTCTGTCTCCCCCTTATCTGTGTTTATGGGTCTATCACTCTGTCTGTGTGTGAGTTTCCAAGTGTCTCTGTTGATCTGTGTGTTTATTCTATGTGTACATCTCTCACTCTCTGTGTGTGTGTGTGTGTGTGTGTGTGTGTGTGTGTGTATCTGTATATAATTGCACAACCGAATCAAAGCATAGCACGGGGATGGCTAAAATTAGACATAATTACCCTGTCTGTAATTCCTGTGACTAGTTTGCTGCTAGCGCCTCATTCACCTAAAGGTAGAGGGGAACAATGGAAAAGACATGGGAGGAGCCCCTGCTACATCAAACAGCTAACTGCCACACACACAGGCCCGCTTCCACCTCTGCCAAACACTCGCACACAAAGGACAGGCTTCGCCGTTTAAATAAGAGAGTTCACCATCCACATTAGTGCTAGAGCGACTGACAGTCTGTTCACAAAGATATTCATCATCGTAGGATAGAGACCTGAGTCAAACTGGTCTATCAGCCGAGCGACCCCTCGAAACAAAGGAGGAGGAAGTGGGTGGGGTGTGGTGGGGGGGGGGTGATGGTGGTGGTAACGAGTCTCCCGGCAGCAGTGTTTACTCCCGTCTCCCTCCCGTAAACACAGGCGAGCGCTTTCCCCCAGTAATCCCTTCAGAGGATCCTCCCCGCTCGTTAAGCTCGCCTTTGAAAACACTGGGCTCTGTTTTTCTTTTGCTATTTCTTTCTTTCGCCTCTTTCTTTCTGTCTTCCCTGTTTTCTTTCCCTCTTTTTTTCCATTGGCAAACCCACTTCTTCTCTTTCGCTATTAAAAGATGCAATCTGGGCAGCTCTTTGTTTCACTCCCTCAGTCCTTCACTCTCTCTCTCTCCATCTCTCTTTCTCTCTCTCTCTCTTCCACTCGCTTCTCTCTTTTCCTTTGTCCAAGCGTAAGAGGCTGTTGCCGGGCTTTGAACGCGTGCCGCCCTCGTTGCGTGCGTGGCCCTCTCGGCATCATGCCTGCATGTGGCAGGGAACAATAAAACTCCCACCGGCTGCCCTTTCCAGCTCCAAGTGCGGGCCGTGCGGAACGACTGCCAGGGTGGAGATGAAAAGGGGAGAAGGAGAGGGAGAGGGGGGAGGGTGGTGGTGGTGAAGGGGGGTGTTGTTAGTGGAGGCTGGCACCACCATCAATCATGCCAGGGGCTACATCTCCGTCCGTCACTCCGCAGTTAGGGGGACGGAGTTAATTGTCGCACGCGTGCATCTGCCTCGCTCTATTGTTTTTTCCCCCTTCTCAGACGCACCATTACTGCAACCCCCCAATTACTGATCTGGAAAAAAACTGGAAGCAGAAGAAAAAACATACACCAGCAGCAGCACCAGCAGCAGCAGCAGCACCCAGTGCTTTGAGCCGGTGCCAGCTCACCCTGGGGGGTTGAGGGATGCCAGGGGCAGGAGCGGGGCACTGCAGGCCCTCCCTGCCCCCCATGCCAGGGCTGTGAAGGACCCATGCCTTTCACTGGTGGGTAAACACGGACGCTCCTCTCATGTGGGAAGAGGAAATTACCCAAACATTGGCTGCTTATGTAAGATAGAGGAGGATCGCACACAGAAGGGAAGACAAGATGAAGGGGAAAAGACAAGGAAAAGTGACCGGGAGGGAGAGAGAGAGAGAGAGAGATGCTCTGTTCATGACACCAGCATTTATATTTAAGATGAGTATGGCCTCCATAATGTTCTGTTAATAGAATCTCAATATGGATTCTCATTAAAAACTGAAAGCAGAGCTGCACAAAAGATTATGGCTACACTTTCCCTACGCTCAGAATATCCACTTATTCACTACATGATGCACTTTGTAGTGAATAATTATATGCTGGCTATAATAATGGTAATATAGAGTAATATAGAAGTAGATGTTCTGATCACAGGGCTTGTTGAGGTTATTTACCAAAACAAATCTTTATTTTGGAATACTGGATGTTGTCTACTACAGATTTGTTTGACATCCCAAACATTTAGAATTATAACCACACATCCATCATATTATTCTGTGTTCTTTAAGATTTTGCATGGATAGAGTTGACCTATATATTAACAATGCACGGCCAAACCATTCTCAGAGTATGATGTTAATGATTGTACCATGCTCAAACATAAAGTATCAAACTATAAAGTATTTGTATTGTGCACATTTGTATTGTGTTTTGTGTGTTTTCCTTTTGGTGATGGTGTTTGTTATTATGGCATTCCAGACTCACTCTGTCACACTGTCATCTGTCAAACGAGGCAGGCCCCACTTCTTTGACATGGCTGGCATTGAGTTTGTCCAGACAGGAAACAGACGACTCTAAGAGCCACCCCTCTTGAGCTCTGTCTCTTTATGATGGATGCGCTGATCAGATCGAATCCTCTCAAAATCTGTCATTTCTCCATTCTTTTTCTGAAGTATATTTACTTATTTATTTATTTGTACATGTTTAAAAGGGTTCACTGCAGTTGAGGGGCCAGCCTGTGCTGCCAGGGCCTCAGTAAACATTGGCTCGGATGTGCGGTGGAGAACAACAACAAAACAAAAAAAAAATGGAGTAAATATGTGATTTGGTTCTGCATGGCGCGCCACCATGCTTGCTCTCCCACGGTTCAGGGTGTGCGAGCGAGTGACAGATGACTTTGGCGGCCGACCACAGCCCTCCTAATCAGTCTTTTCACACTTCATTGGGAATTCATTGCGGGCCCTTTAAAAACATTGTTTCCAAGCATTATCAGCAGCGAGCAGCATAACGTTTCATTATACAAGAGAGGCCATTCTGGAAGCGGCGCTGCATATTCAAATCTAGCTGTGGAGAGGCTGGGAAAACAGACTCAGCTTTGGCTAACCAGAGTAATGACTTTACTAGCCTCTCACCGCTAAAGCCTGATATCTCCAAAATGGGCTGGAACCATCAGGGTGGGGGTGGATATATGGTTAGATTTTTCATTATGGAGTCCAGCAGCAACAAACAAAACACTAGTCGTCTCCTAACTATCCCCAATGTATTGTTTACTTATTCTTTAGTGCATCAGAGCTGTTGATCTCCTAGTGCCCAGTGACGAGAGCTATGGTGACAGGCATCATGCTATGCTTTGAACAAGCATCATGACAACAGGCCACGGGCGGTGTCACCAAACATGCTAATCACGGACGCCATGACATTCGCCACACACCCCTGAAAGCACGCGAACATGCATGCATGCATGCCACACGACATGCCCCCCTGGATTTCGGACCACAGGGAGAAACGGAAGAATCCCCACTCAGCCCCATTCAGCTAGCTATGGCTGAGGCTACAGCACGGCCGCGGAGTGTGGGCTGCATGCGCACTTCACACGGGCTGCGAGATGAAAGGAGCCGGCGCGCTGGATGGACACTCGCAGGGGCACTGGCGTCAAGTCACACCGATGAGTCACTCGCGCAGGGAACGAGGGAGAGGAAGTGAGACAGAGCAATGGCGGCAGAGAGAGAGAGAGAGAGAGAGTGAGAGAGAGAGAGGGAGGGAGGGAGGAAGGGAGGGTGCCAGAGGGAGAGAATGAGGAAGATAGAGGAGGGAAGACAAGAAGAGGCAGGGATGAACTGAATGGCGTAGAGAGAGAAAGAGAGATAGAGTCATAGTGAGAGAGAGAGAAAGATAGAGGGACAGAGAGAGGGAGGGAGAGAGAGAGAGAGTGCTGGGGTGCTGCGTCCCACCCTGGTCTGTCAGTGGGCATCTGGCTGGGGCCGGCCGAGTGCGGCTGACAGGTGTGGCCCCGCAGTCACGCGACGCAGGGAGCAGCCTGCTGTCACCCTGACGGCTGTGCCCACAACCACCACTGGCGTCACTCAGGGGCCTCACACACACACACTCTCTTACTCGCCCTCCATCACAGGCACAAACACACACACACACTTGAACACACCCCACCCAACACACAAAGACATACACACATACACTTACAGTACGCTCACTCCTTCTTACAACTCTCTCCTACAACACACCCCACATCCTTCATCACATACTCTGTCTTACAGGTTCACAGACCCCACGGGTTTCAACACACTCACTCACACACACACACACACACACACACACACACACACACACACACACACACACACACACACTATGGATGCAGCTGCAGCTGGATCTGGCTAACACATACAGTATATGAAACCTGAGCATCTAGTGTGTATGGTGTGAGTGTATCTTAAAAGAGCTTACATTACAGCATGCCTCGATGCAGAAGCAGAGGGTCTTCTCTGAGGCCGGCCGAGAGGTCACGCTCCCCATTGTTAGACGGCCCTGCCTGGCGCGGGGGTTGGGGGTGGGGGTGGGGGAATGCCCGAGGGCAGTGACACGGCTGGTGCACATGTGTCAGCTCCTAGTGCCCTTCACGCTTAAAAAGAGCCCATGAGCGAGTGGGCAGGCGGGTGGGCAAGCGCGCAGAGACCACAGCGCCATCAGCGGGCACAAGCAGCCTGGTGTGGGGGGTGAGATATGCCGACGCAGGCACCGACCCCCAGCGTTTTCCAGTTAGAGTATGCGGGTGGCGAGGAGGGCATATTGCACCATTCCCAGGCAATGGCCTCGATGACGTTTCATTTTTCACTTTTCCTCTTTCGCAAAGGAAAGAAAGAGGGAAAGAGAAAGAGGGAGAGAGAAAGAGAAAGAGAAAGAGAGAGAGACAGAGAGAGAGAGAGCAATGGGAAAAAAATAAAAAAAACATGCTTTGTCTGGCCAAACAGGTGTATTAATGATTCATCCCCAGCAGCTGTACACCACAGGGACAATGAGAGAGATGGAAATGTTTAATGAGACAGGAAGCTGTTTGGCCATCACTCACGCCGGCTGGCTGCGTCGCTGCTTTCTTTCTCTCCCCGTCTAGTTCTCAATCACCTCGCACCCACCTATTCACTGTACTGGCAGAAAGCTCAGAGCAGGTGAGAACAATCTCCTCCACCTCCACCTCCACCTCCACCGCTATCATCTCTCAGTGGCCCCCGAAAGGCAAACACCAGACATGCGCTCTGCCCCACCTACACCTGTGAAAAATATCTTGCATGGAGTCAAACTGGAAGCAAAACACAAAACAGGTCACATAGTGACTGCTGACCTAATCTTAAGCTATCCTCCACCCCTGCAGGCCTTAGCACACAACAATCTAGCCAGGCAATTATTAGTTCATTTGAAAAACCCTATTACACAATTAATGTCTGCCTGCATTTGAGACTTTGTCATTTTTTATTTTTTTTGGTCCACAAACCTGTATGTTCAGCATGCAATAATTCAGCAGGCGAGCCTGGGAAATGATTGGGCTGTTATGCAAGATGGAAATGAGCTTGCCACGCTTTGCAGTGGCGGGCTATTTTGGAACTCCACACACACACACACACACACACACACACATCAGAAAACGCTGGGCCGAGCTGAAAAACTGGGTCAGCGAGAGAGTGGGGCAGCACCTTCATTTGGTAGCAAATAGAGTCTGCATGAAAGACGCGCACGCCACTCTGGCGCACATTCAGAAAAGAGGGGGGGGAATAGACCACGATTTTCATTCTTGATTTCCTTCTCGTCATTTTTATTTATTTACTTGAATGTTTTTTTTCCCCTCTTCCCCTTCCTGGCGCTAAAAAGTGACACCGATGCACATTGCCACAGACGCCAGTTGTTGCAAACTGCGGAAACAGCAGATGTCAACGCGCCAGACAAAAAAAAGCATGCATTTAAACATTGCGGGGGGAAACAGGCGCAGAGTATTTCCACTTGATTGGCAGCGGTCAGTGAACTCTAGCGTGGCGCTGGAGGGGGTGGTGGGTCACCAAGATTCATGGGCTGGAGGACAGAAATAGTGTCTGAGACGAAGGGATGGATTGGGAGAGATAGAGAGAGGGAAGGGAGAAGGAGAGAGAGAGAGAGAGAGCTAGGAGTGCGATAGAGGACAGAGGTAGCTCCTGTAAGTAGGGCAATTCCACCCTGCACCTGAGGGCTCACCCTTCCCTCCTGCAAACCGCTGACAAGGCACCAAAGAGTCCTCCCTGCCTCCCTCCATCTCTCACTCTTTCTCTCACCCCTCTTTCTGTCTTTCTTTCTTGTTCTTGCACAGTACTAGTATTACTATTCTGTCTATGTTTACCCCTGCATGTGTCTCCCTCTCTCCCTCTCTCTCTCTCCCTCTTTCTCTGTGTGTGTGTGTGTGTGTGTGTGTGTGTGTGTGTGTGTGAACCCATACTCCAGAGGCCAGAGATCACTAACAATTGATGACAGGTCATCTGATCTCGCCCAGGTGTGTGGTGTGAAAAGAGGACAATTAAGGACGCTGCATGCAGGAGAGAGCAATGGTCTATGGTCCAAATAGATTTTTCTAAAAGTCAAATTACGGAGGTCCTCCTCTTGTACCATTTGGTTAGAGTGTTGCATAGCAGTCTGGCAAGACTGACCTCGATTCTTCAAGGTCAAATGGAATTGTCTGCACACCTACGCAATGAGAGTAAATCCACTGTCACATTTCATGGTTCAGCGATGCTGAATAAGATCCCTGGCTGAAGTTTACAGTAGCTGGAGGAAGTACTGTACAACTGGATCAACAACAAGATCTCTACAGGCAAGGTTGTGTCATGGTTTAAGGAGTGCTCAGCAATGTCATTAGACCTTTAAACACCCTGATCTTGTTACCTGAGGAGCTTCCTGCACAAACAGCTTGACTGATAATTAGAAGTTGGCTATCATCACAGTCTTCTGTGCATTCTTTGGGTACCACAGTGAAGCTGTGAACAATCAGCTAAGGCAACCAATGGTGTCAGGCTAGCTAGGTCAACATTTAGGTATTTATTTACCCACAAAGACTTCCTCAATAACATAGTCATAAATGTGTCATAACTATGGTATAACAGGCACTATTATGTAAGGTTACTAGCTGTGGGCTCTGAGAAATGTAATTTCAGGATATTGCATAGCTAGCCATTTGAATCAACGAGATCAATAAACATGGGAAATTATACTTTGTGATCTTGGAAGAATGCAGTGATGTCACCATGTTGCTGAAATAGTTAAATAATAGTTGTGACATGGTCTAAAATCAACCCTCAAATTCAAACAGACTATTTTAGTAGCTATTGCAGCCATACTCGTTACAACTAGGGGTTAAAGAAATCAATACCCAAAAGATATCTAGCATCGGATTAGCTGTCCATAGCGCTATAAAATATTTGATCCCAGCAGTAAGCATGGTCAGTGATTGATTCATACTTTCATTGCTAAAACATATATGAGTAGATGACAGATTCATATTCTAAACTTTGTGCCATGTAAATTACAAATTCTAGCTTGATCATCAGTTGGGATCCACTGCCAAGACAACAAATAATTTAACTATTCACTAGACACTCCGAAGAGTTAGGAAACACATTTATTTTTTAAGTTTGTACAAAAGAGCAAAGCAAATTGTGTCTCTTGAAATGTTTTTCATTCACCAACCTTGTCTGGGTCTAGCTGCCCTTATCATGGTCAACACACACACACACACACACACACACACACACACACACACACACACACACACACTCACACACAGACACAGACACACACACACACACACACACACACACACACACACACTAAGCTCTACTCAAGTGGCCTCATCCGTCCAAGCCACCATGTAACTGTGCCCAGGTGATGAGAACCCTGGGCAGAATCATGCATTGGTTTCATGCCTGGCTGCGTTGGTCCATCACACCCCACCACCATCCTCTGACTGCGTAGCACACCCCACCCCTCCACTTCTCTGTTCTCATTGACTGCACATTCATCCCAACCGGTGTCACTTGCCATTATCAATTACCCATTAGACAGGGTAATATTCGCCCAATATTGCAGTTGTGTGACTGGGAGATTTTACAGTGATCAAAACCGACAAATCTGATTTAAAGAGCAGGCATAAATAAGGAGTGGGCGCCCTCACCAATATGCCCAATGAATAATGGATGTGTGTTTTGTAATCATTTTCCAATATCGCAGCGCTTTCCTCAACCCTCGCACAGGGACAACTCGCTCTTTTTTTCATTCCCTCTCTTTTTTGGCCTCAGTGTTTCATTTAATCTCATTTTTTTCCGTCCCCTTCTCCACCTCAGCCTGTTTTTGTTTTGCATTCTTGTGGTGGCAGAGACACGCGCCATAAATGTCACCAGCACGCGCCAAACTGCAGAGGTTAGAAAAATTCCTGCTGGGATTGTCAGATTAGCATTTCCAAAGCTTTTTTTTGTTTTTTTTCCAGAGGATGTCTTCATGACTTCACAGGCACGCCTGCCTCATATGGAGGCACTGCCGTGCTGCAGAGGAGGTAGGTGGGAGCTCCACTCAAGTCCTCCAGATGAAAGCTAATGCTAGACCTGCCCTCCTTATTTGGTGTTCTCATCTAAATTGTTGTCCATTATCTTTGTGTGTTTCGTGTTGAGGTGGACACAAGTCATTTAAGAGTGCCTAATGGTGGGATCATCACCCGAAGGACTGATCACATTAGTATTCTGCTTACCACTAATACCACTTGCCTCTAAATTGATTCACAAAAGAAAACGCTGGACATACTTTAAGAGTGCTGTATCACAAACAGTGACTCATCACACACACACACACACACACTCACAGCGGCAAGCCTCTGACTCCAGACTCTTATGCAGCTCACAGACAAAAGCTTGACTAAAATGGAGGCCATCTCTAAATGTCCCAGTAAAAGAAAGAGAGAAAGAGAGAGAGGCACAATGGTCAAATGGCAGTAAAAAGAAGAAAAAAAAAATAGAGAGAGAGAGAGAGAGAGGGAGAGAGAGCAAACGTAAAATAAGTCTACAGTAGAGCAGCCTCAGTTGGCCAGAGGCACCTCTCCCACCTCCTTGAGCACTCAGACATTATCAGCTGCCCACAGAGCATATAACTCATGCAAATCCCCCAGCCGCTATTTTTTGGTGACAAACTTTTGATGGCGACAGTGGCGGTGGAGGTGAGCATTCTCCCAGCGAGATTAATGCCCGTGGGGCCTTGTTATGCCACAAGGTGAGAATGGGCATTAATCACCCGCCTCTCCGCATGCCCGGCGTTTCCCATTACCGCCGCGCGCCCGGGCTCAGATTGATTTTTAATTGGCCCTGCCGCTGGGAAATAGATCATGTTTTCCCTCGTTGGAAAAGGCAGGGCCCATCAGCCTGCTGCCATACCCACCCACCCACCCCAGACCTCCGCCTTACACCCCAAACTGAACAGAGATCTGCGGGTCTGGGGTTCAGCCTCAGCACTGAATTCTGGATGCACTGATCTCAGATCAGTTTGATGGTCTATTACTGACCAGGACCCACATCATGCAGCTTGACCGCCCTAAAGTTACATGCATAACTAGTGTTGAGCGGTGAGACATCCAGCATAAAGCAAGTCTCAACACCACATGTAAGATCATTGACCAGGACTGGATGAGGGTGTACAGACTGTTCTGGATCGAACATTTTTTGGGGGGTTGGGGTTATTGTCACAGCAACTTTCTTCCCCATCTTCAAAATGTTAGCTCTCTGCAGTATGATCCTGATTGTATGCAATACAGCAGCAGTGACTCTGAGGTGTGTGTGTGTGTGTGTGTGTGTGTGTGTGTGTGTGTGTGCAGCTTAGGGAAGGCGCTGTGAGTAAGGTGTTTAGTGTTGGAAGGATGACATGATCCTCTCCTGCACTCTGCTGATAGGGCCCTGGGCTGCTGGAACTAGCGTGCAGGGTAGCTGTGTACTATTGCTCTGTATAAAGGGCTTACTCATCCATCTGTGTGTGTGTGTGTGTGTGTGTGTGTGTGTGTGTGTGTGTGTGTGTGTGTGTGTGTGTGTGTGTGTGTGTCTGTGTGTGTGTGTGTGTGTGTGTGTGTGTGTGTGTGTTAGAGCGTGCATGTATGTATGTGTCCGTATGCACGCACACATGTGTGGGTCACATACACATGCTCACACACACACACACACACACACACACACACACACACACACACACACACACACACACACAACACACACAGGATAGCAAACACTCGCTCTCCCACTTTGCTTTCATTTCCCTCCCTTATTATCTGTCTCCCTCCCCGCTCCTTGCCTCTCTCTCTCTTTCTCTCTCTCTCTCTCTCTCTCTCTCTCTCTCCCTCTCTCTCCCTCTGTGCTAGACAGGTCAACGATGACGTGCAGGAGTCCCAGGAGGCCTGTTATTTCCCATTCATTAGTTCATTTCCCTGTGAAGGCCAGCCTAAACATATACTAGCCTTTGAAGACCCCTATTCTAATGATGATCCACGAGACAGATTGTTATAAGGGAGCATCAAATATTTCACCCTAATTTTAGACCATGATTTGGAATGCAATTTTTTATTCATTTTATTCCAATTTTAGCCTGCGTTAATGTCCACAACAATGCATTTTGGCTGTTTAAAATAAGGCAACCTACATATTTGCGTTAGAACATATTACATACGCTAGTGACCTCCACTAGGTGTGATGCAGCTTCCTGGTGACAAACCTACCAACCAATCATAATCACTGGCGTGCCCTCAGGGGGGGAACTCTGGCTTATTGCACCCTGTACTGGCCAGCTGTTGCAAATGTGCCGCGGCTGCCGTCCACCAGGCTAGCAGGAGGGGTTTTCCGCACAGAAGGTCACAGTGAGCGGCGGCCAGAGTGCTAGCCCTCTATTATTTAATCTCATTTCTCCGGCGCGCGGCCCTCAGCACGCACAGCAAAGCATGCTCCTCCAGAGGAGAGATTCTCACTGGAGCTCCCTACCTAACCAAGCTGAACAAGCCACTATGACAAGCCATCTATTTCTTCCCCTCTCTCTCTCTCTCTCTTTCTCTCTCACTCTTTTTTCCCTTTTTCTTTCATTCATACCTGGCCTACATCTCCAGCACCAGCTATGTTACGTACATCTACAGGCGCTGTAGTGGAGAGCTGATGGTGACTCTACACTCTACATTATCACACATGATGTTCTCATGTTATTTGTTCAGATATGTGTAACTAGCAACACCCAAGCGAAGAGTGTCACAGTGATCCTGCTCATAATGTTTGCTTTGTTTACCACTGCAGAACCTCAAAAGAGATTGTTTTTTTATTTCTGGTGGCTTGCAAGGTTTTGCTGGTTTTGACAGTGCTTTGAAATACCTCAACCTGACATGTTTGTTAGACGTGTTTTTCCTCAAAGTTTGGC
The DNA here is from genome assembly GCF_017589495.1 of Alosa alosa. Lineage (NCBI taxonomy): Eukaryota > Metazoa > Chordata > Actinopteri > Clupeiformes > Clupeidae > Alosa > Alosa alosa. Next base: position 27,440,190 of record NC_063207.1, read on the forward strand.
TTGACCTTTTGTTTACCAAGAAGTGTGTGGTTTATAAAAAAAAAACATGATCAAAGACAGACGCAAAATTAAGAGACTGTGGCTGACTGTTAATTATCATTCATCAGCCAATCACCAAATGTGCTTATGCAAATCATTATTTAACAAACACTAGACAATAGTTCAGACAAACTCGTATCCAATGTTTCACAGCTATTTTTTACTGTGTCTTTCAATGTCTTTGGGCCTTTCTCTCTGATGAGAAAAGTGAAAAAAATAGTTCTTCCTTTGCTTTTTTACTATCCATTAAATGATAATAGCGGATGAGGAACGTTGATAAAGTGCATGTTTCTCATTCCAAAGTGATTGTTGAGTTGTGCCCTATACAGTAACACTGAGGATGGCATGACTGTCAAGGCAACAATGTGTGTGTTGCAGTTCAGGGATGTCAGGCCTCTTTGCAGAGACCCCATGACAGTGGTCTGCTTCCAGCCATAATTGTTCCCTCATAGTGTGTGTGTGTGTGTGTGTGTGTGTGTGTGTGTGTGTGTGTGTGTGTGTGTGTGTGTGTGTGCGTGTGTAAATGAGTGAGTGATTGTAGATTGAGTGTGTGTGTGTGTGTGTGTGTGTGTGTGTGTGTGTGTGTGTGTGTGTGTATTTGTAACTGTCAGGCTGTCCTGCTACTACTGTACACTACAGAACAGGATGTCGCCAACCATTCCTCACTCTGCCTCTTTCTCCTGTCCTTCTCATGTCTCTCTCCCTCTCTCCCCCTCTCTCTTTCTCCCTCTCTCTCTCCCTCTCTTGGGTACCTGCTGTGGAGTCTGCAGTGCAGGTGAGCTGCGTGTTTAACCCTCATACCACTCTAGAGCCCAGCACCCCCCGTCCACTGACCTGCAGCAGGGGGGATGTCACCCCAGCACAGCAGACACTCACTGAGTCTGGATATGAAAAAGGCCATTAGAACAGAGAGCTCTCTTTCACCCTCTCTCTCTCACTCTTTTTCTCTCTCCACCTCTCTCTGTTTTCCTTCCCCTCACCAGACTACTGTGGCCAGCACTCACCAAACCCTTCAAGATCAGGTTACAAGCACGCCAGCTCTCCTGGCTGGTGGGATGACGGGGTGAGGAGGCTGAGTGAGTGGCCCTCAGCATGCGTGGAGAGGAGGCACAGCCTGGGCTTTTTGGGGAGGCTGGGGTGAGAGCCAGCGTGGGAAATAAGCGTGTAAGATTAGCCCTTTGTTGATAAGCTGGGGGTAGGAGATTGCTTTTGGGGAAGCACATGGTCTATGCACGATTCGTAAACAAGTCTCCCATCATAAAAAAGGGACACAATAACTAGATGCAGATGAAGTAACTTTGCTTGAAATGCTTGTATTATCAGCATTCATTTTTTATTATAAATACAATTATTATTATTATTTATTGTTAGCATTATTATTATTATTATTATTATTATTATTATTATTATTATTATGTACTAGCAGTACTAACTGTATTGTATTTAATAAATATCAGTTCAAAACTTTTCAAATAAATTATCAAACACTTAGCTGAATATCAATTACTTACATAATTCAGACATGAGCTATGTTTTCAGTTCTGCAGCAACACAGTGACATTACAAGTTTTTTCCACAAGTCAAACAGAATTTTTCAACTTACTGTAGTTCCATGCATTCTATTCAGACTTGATATGACATGAGCTGCCTATTTTCTGCTCCCTTCTAAGTTAGACCCAAATACATGAGGAAAATAAATTGCGTACAAAAGAAACAAGCCATTTATCCAGCAATAGACAGCAGAGACAATGCACTAGAGTTGTGGGGAACAATGACCTGCTCGACAGAGACCTATAGATGCCTGTAGTCTAGCAACTCACAGTACTTACAGCATGTAGCCCACAGAAGCTTCTGGAGACAAAGCAGCACAACATATGACCTCCACATCTCCTAATCCTACTCTCTTTCTCTCCGTGGGATTGGGAAAGACAATGAGTTCCTTGCTGAGAGATTTTCACATGAACACGTGTGAGTGCGAGGGAAACAGGATGGGAAAATAAAGTAGCCTGCTGCTCACACAGCTAACCCATTAGCATTAGTTTCCCAGCCTACTTTGTTTTGCGACGCGTGCCTCCACAGTATGTCAGAAAGTAGGCAGCAAAGCAGTGCACAGAAAGAGCCGAAAACATGGCAAAACAACAGCAGTAACTCGCTCAGCATCCACAGACATCTCTCCTGTTGTGAGAGCCCAAAATACCCAAGTCTCTTTTGTAACATTTCCTGTGCTTTCCCGACACCTCACATATGCATCTCAACATGTAGAATTCAGCTCAAACACATGCAGAGCCAACCAAAGCTTTGACAACACGCAATAAATATAGAATTGACCCACCAGTTTCAAAATGTTGTCTTCTCTCAAACTTTTATTTTCTGCAGCTCCTTCTTGAAGTGCCTCCTCCTCTTCTTCTCTCTCCCTCTCACTTCTTGCGTTCACGCAAAAACACACTCTCTCTTTCTCTGTGTTTCTCTTGTTCACTCTCTCTCACTGGAAAGTTCTTCTCTCCTCCTGTATGCAAATCATTTTTATGAGTTGAAAGACAGCAGGCACGGAGGGAAAGAGAGGAGGAGGAAAGAGAGAGAGAGAGGGAGCGAGGGAGAGACAGCCGGGGAAGGAAGGAAGGAAGGAAGGAAGCGAGGAGATAATCGGTGAAGGCAGGCGACCAATGGGCCCGGAGCTGAGCAGTGGAAGAGAGAGAGAGTGAGCGAGTGAGTGAGTGAGAGAGGGAGGGAGGGAGGGAGGGAGAGAGAGGGAGGAGGAAAAAAAGAGAAGAGCAGAATGGGGGCAGCACCAATGAGGCGGAGCGGGGAAAGGCAGGGATGGGGCCGGCACAGCGTAGGAGACTGCAAGGAGGGAAGCAGCAGACAGAACGAGAGAGGGAGAGAGATGGAAAGAGAGAGGGATAAGAGAGAGAGAGAGAGAGAGAGAGAGAGAAAGGGAGGAGAGATGCAGAGCGAGAAGAGGAAAGCAGGCTCACCCTCCCCGTCGTGCCTCTCACATCATCGGCGTAGTGCTCTGAGCTGCACAGCACACGCACACGCGCGCGGGGAGAGGACAAAAGAAGAGGCAGAGCAGGCTGGAGCAGCACAAGAAGCAGAGCGCCAAGCTGCGGTACCCTGAAGTGTGTTTGCTGTATGCATGTGAGTGTGTGTGTGTG
>NC_063207.1:27450883-27543383 GCF_017589495.1 Alosa alosa
ACGACATTCGCATCTATGCATTTGACATTCAAGAGATTTTTGAAACTCTGGCGTCAAAGCACGTCAGACGCCACCAGAGGGCTTTGCTCTTTTGTAATGGAGTTCTAAACTTTGGTGTTACTAGACACGTGTCAGATGCCACCAGTGAGCGTTGGCCTTTAGTTCTCAACAAGGTCTGTATTAATCATCATTGCATATTTATTAGATCTTTATTGAACATTTATTCTTATTCTAACTTAATCGGATATTTTTTATACTATCAATATCCTTAGATTAAACTAGTTGCTTATTAAGAATTTATCAAGAACAAATCACCTATTCCATAAGAATAAGAAATTGTTGAATAAAGACCTAATAAACGTGGTAACACTTTATGATAACTAAACACAATTCATCATTTATTAAGCCTTTGTTACTTATTAGTTTGTGGTTTGTTCATCATTAGTAATTTCTTGTTCATACATAATTTATCATCAGTAAAGCATTTGTTCACACAGTTATAAATAGTTTGTGCATAGTAAATAAGCCTATATAGGGGGTACTGGGGGGTACTATACCCCCCAATGAAGACCCAGTACCCCCCAAAGAGACAGAAATATCAGTTTTGGGGGGGTCAGATAATTTTTCTGATATTGTGAAAAAATATCATTACAGTTGGCTACAATACAAGTCAACTCCTATTTTCACTAGGACAATTTTAATGTAAAGCGATTTCAGACACCCTTATAATGGACAGTACCATTTTTAACCACCGTGGTGCTAGAAGCGAGAATGACTTCAACTTCTCAAGCAAGTGTCAACGTTGAATGACAAAACGCTTAGATTCCGTAGCCTAAATTCGGTTTGCTGCTGACGTGCATGGATAAATTTAAGTTGCTAGCAGACGTCTAGCTTGTTGAAAAATGTGTTATTTTACAACCTTCATGTATTAACGTGTTTTGTTCTTTCATAGCTCACGTCTTCATACTGTAGCCTACATTTAATTACCGGCTGCTTACCTGCTACTTAGGCTACCCACTGAGGCTAGTAAAGTGGACCTTGGTTTGTTACCAAGGTTAGTTAGCAAGATAATTCTCTATTTAAATCATTTATTATTATTTTACATTGTAGTGAGGTAAAATCGATGGTCATTTCCAAGGAGATGAACTCCAGTCCGTATATAGCCTAGGTATCCATTCTCATTTTATCTTGAATAAATTATTGTGCCCTTTTGAAATTAGTTTGTCACAGATCCTGTGTTGTTTTTATATTATGCACAAGAGGGTCTGATGTAGCTAAGCCTACATAACAGTGAAACCTGTGGAAACATAAAAAGAGCCAAGTAGCCTAGGCTAAATAGCCTACATGCTTTTTTTGCTCATGCTTAGTTATTTTTTTCTTGAATTTCCCCTGGGGATTAATAAAGTATCTATCTATCTATCTATCTATCTATCTTTTAATTTGTTTTTAATTGGTATTGTTTTTACATTCTGGTTATCGGATTACCGGTAGAGGTTACCGCTCTGTAGTTCTTCTGTGGTAGGCTAGTATGTTTTTTCATAGTATGCTCCTTAATCACATTAAAGATCTCAGATGCTCAGGTTTCCATGGTCCATATGTGTTGTGCATGCATTACTTGAAAAGAACTAGCTCCAGTTATGTATGAACAGTGAAGGTAAGATCTCTTGTGAAAAATGTGAACTTGAAGAAGTGAAAATTGAACAATATGAACTATGAATATTGAACAACTTGAAGCTACATCTATAAGTGTGAACATGCTTAACAAAATATGGGAACAAAACATGGGAACTAAACGTGCATTACGAATATAATCAGTGGGAGCCCTGCTTGTTTCCCTGCAACAAGAAGCTTCCATCTGGGGGTAATGAAAGACAGTGACACCCTCAGTGTGTTTGAAATGTCCAGTCGATTGCACAATTTGTCTAGTTGCAGTCATTGCCGAAAACCCGGCCTCGCATAGATACGTGGTGGGAAACGTTTTCAGCGCTTTTACGGCTATCTCGGGATATTCTGCTTTGGTTTTGATCCAAAAACCCGCCAGAGAGGTTTCCTTATACACACTCTTAAGACCACCGTCATTTGCAATTTTGATCAACTGCTCTTCCTCCTGCGCTGACAAGTTAGGACTATTCGGGATATTGACAAATGGGTTGTGGACCCACTCATTGGTTTGCCGTGAATCTTTGAAGGATGGGAAGTAACGCTCAAACTCATTTGAGAGCGCAACAAGGTGATCGCGCACCAGCTGCGAGAGAAAGGGCCCTGCCTCAGTCTCTCCCAAAACCCCCACTACTTTTTGGAACATATCAAATACACCCTGGTCCACTCGTCGTCCCTACAAATCAAGCTTGGCTTTAAATGCAGCGACTTTATCTGCCAGTTTAAAGACAGTCGTCATTCTCCCCTGGAGTGACAGGTTGAGGTCATTAAGCAACCCGAATATGTCACACAGGTAAGTGAGTTTTGACACCCAGTCCTCATCACTAAAATGTGCAGCTAACGGTGACTTTTTTTCTGCTCTCGCAACTCAAACACTCTGGCCAGTGACCTGCTAAAGATGCTTGTTTTTTGTTGCTCATTCTAGCAGTTTAGCTAACTTCGTGTGACACTACCGTTCGCCAAGAACTGATCAAGTAAAGTGAGCTGACCTGAGGCTGCGCAGCGCTGAAGGCAATATGTAAAAGTGTGGGACAGACAGACGTAGACCTTAAATAGACCTTGCAAAATGCAAACACGCGTGCAATCAAACAACTGCATATGCCATGTAAAAACGTGACATTATTGCGAATTAAATTTAGTTTAGTTTGCATGCATTTTTTTTTTTAACTCATGTCGTAGGCTACGGCCCGGTTAGGAATGTCCTGCGGCCCGGTGGTTGGGGACCGCTGCTTTATCTGACTGATTTTATGTGACTTTTATTTTGACATCACGCTATCTGCATGGTGAACTAATCTCTCCAAGCTCACGCTTGTTCAAAGAAAAACACAAGGCATGTTACAAGTCTGCCTATAGCCAGAGATCGGAAAATATTACTGTAACCTTCAACTAAAGTGTTCTATGAAGTGTTATACAACTTTGAAGCATTCCTGGTCACCCTTTTTTGAGTCAGTGCTTGATTTGCTTTGGTAGTAATAATTTGAGAATATTTATGAAGTTGCTAGCTTGGTAGTTAAGTTAATGGCAGTAGCCTTCCCAGGATCACCACTCTTTAGCACCCCTTGATACGCGGAGCGAGGTATGTGGATTATTGTAATGTACTGTACTATGTATTTCATATTAATTAATTTCATACGTTCATGTAAAATGTAATGAGATTCATTTCATATAATGGTTGTTGCCTGTCAATGCTGTTATCAATGTGATGCTAGCTTGCTAAAGTGCATTTGTCAAAGGACTATTTTGTATCTGGCTAAATTGCCTTTGTTATTTTCCTTTCAAGTTTTTACGGTGTTGGTGCTATGCTCGTCTGAATTAAAGTACACCCGTATGGAAACACTCCCAAGCCTGTTTATTCCAAGTTGAGGGGCTGCTTCAGTAAAAACTCGTTGCTGGATGTGGATTGAAAACTCAACTCGACGTTAGGAGTGCCATCCGCCCCTCTGTGTACAAGACTGCCATCTTCTGTTCAAAAGGCCTCACTTCAACCGGCACCCAGGCAAGATTCGTAAATGCTGATTGCTGCATAAAACCACAGGGACACTTTGATTGCGAACAGGGATATTTATGTAATGGACTTTAGTCACCTTTATAAACAATATACTGTACATGTTTGGTGCTCTGCTCCAATTTAAACATACATTTGAAAGGTGAATTTGAAGATACCGAAATGTCATTTCATTTAAAAAAAAAAGGAAAATCGAACTAATTTAACCTGTTAAATGTAAATTCATTCATGGGTAAATCTGTGTGTTAGCACTCATTGCTAAGCTGTTTGCGTATTAGCGTACATTTTGTTGATGATAATCGCCCAGTGCATGTTTGATATTAAGTATTTGTTGAGTTATTGAGCTATATTTCAGTAATTGAACTGTGGTTCAGTAGTTCAGTATAACCAAACAGCAACACAACTTTAACAAAATGTCACTTAGTGGAGAAGAAGTAGCTAGCACACAGGACCCACCCATGAAAACAGATAACCCACAACCAGTCAGGTCTAGTTCACGTGAAAGAACATTTACTGAAAGGGGATTAAAGATGCACAAACAGGAAGCCATTAAACACAAGAAAGAATTCATGAGAGCTTATGGCTCCTGGAAAGAGATGACAGGAAAGGTTAGGACCACACTAAAATCATTCTGTTTTCAAGATAGACTAAATAAAATCAGATAAGAAATGCAGTAAGTGAATGTTATGAGCCCATTCACCGCAACCACAATGCCACTCCAGACATTGTACTGAAAATGGATGCTTGTATAGAGTATAGATGGATGCTTGTATGCAGAGATCAGCGAAATAATAGAGAAGCGGCTAGAAACTGTAGAAGAGGTCTTCAATCCAGAACTTGAGAAAGTACGAGTGAGAATGGCACTTTAGAAGGATGAGTATAGATCTATCTTCGGACACACAAAGACAGATACTGTATTCTCTCTAGCAGAAAAATTCAATCCACTCACAGGGCTCAAGCAAACATGTAGATGCGGGAGCAGAACTCGCAGCTCAACAAGAAAAGGTTAAAGCAGTGTATCAAATACAAGCTCAAGAAGAAGTTCTTAGCAAGTTAGAAGAAGAGAAGCAGCTAGTTCTTAAAAGGTTGGAAGAAGAAAAGCAAGTAGCTATTAAAAGGATAGAGGCAAACATGCATTAGGAAAAGAAAAGACTACAGCAAATTCAAGCAGAGTCAGAAGTAAGAATAGCAGAGGCGAGAGTAAACACATACGAGAGCCTTGAATATGACTCCAGAGACTGGCTAAAAGGGACTGATTACACAGTTGAATTCAAAGGCCAGCTTAATCCAAAGGCCAACACATACCAGCCTCCACAAGCACACGCCAATGCGCTAGCATCTCCTGAGAAAGATGGCCTTACCCAAGCACTCATTAACTCACTCAGTATGAACGCCTGCCTGCTCCTGAGCCACCAAAATTCTCTGGTGAAGCCCTAAAGTATGTAGACTGGAAGATGTCCTTCATGGCCCTCATATACCGCCAACCTCTCCCAGCTCATGAAAAAATTTCTGTCTGTGTGGAGAACCACGTAAAGCTGTAGAGGGATTCTTCTATAGAAATTCAGAAAAAGCCTATCAAGGGGCCTTGAAGGTCCTGGAAGAAAGGTACGGAAACCACTTCATTGTGCAAAAGGCCTTTAGAGACAAACTCATGAAATGGCCCAAAGTTGGTACCAGTGATCCTGCTGCACTTCGAGAGTTTGCTGACTTCCTGAAAGGATGCGTTGAAGCGATGCCTCATGTGAAAGGATTGGCCATCTTGGGCAACTGTGAAGAGAACCACAAGTTGTTGAAGAAATTACCAGACTGGATCACACGAAGATGGAGCAGAGTCATCACAGAAAGGTTCGACGAATCCGGGGATTACCCGAGCTTTTCCTGTTTCACAAGGTTCATTCAGAAGGAGGCTCGTATAGCCTGTAACCCTGTCGCCTCTCCACTTCTGATCAAGGCCACAGATGACAGGCAGCCCAAAAGAGCTAGAGCACTTCACAGAAACACTAAAGGGAACAATCCCACAGAAAAGGTTGAGATCTATCTGCAAAGATGAGACGCACAGCGTCGTAAAGTGCCCTACCTTTGCAGCAAAATCTCTGGAAGATAAGAAGGCCTTCATACGGGAAAACAATTTGTGTTACGGATGTTTGAGAAAGGGACATAACAGTAAGGATTGCAAAACACGGCACACTTGTGGCACATGCAGCAGACGTCACCCCACCTGCCTACGTGAAGAGAGAGAGAACCGATCTGCGGAAGCAAAAGAGAAACAGTCCACTTCCACAGACAAATGCACTAGTCAGGAGGAGATCAAAGTGACGTCCCATGCAGTGACGCAGCGCGTCTTTGCCACATCAAGCATCGTCCCTGTTTTCATGTCATCTGCTAATGAACCACAGAAAGAAGTCATAACGTATGCTCTTCTGGATACGCAGAGTGATTCGACATTCGTCTTGGAAGACTTACTCGAAGAGCTGAACGTGGAGACTAAACCAGTACAGCTCAAACTGAGCACCATGACAGCTGTTGACACACCCATAGCAAGTAAAAGTGTCTACGGTCTACAAATTCGAGGACTACAGTCTGAAAAACAGATTCAGCTAGTGCTAACACTGCTAACAGGTCCTGACCTGATCAACTCTCTATTTGGAGTGCTCTGTCGTTTCAGGAAAGAGGCTGTAGCAATCATATGCGACATCGAGAAAATGTTCCACCAGTTTTATGCTTCTCCTGAACTACGGAACTACTTACGGTTTCTCTGGTGGGAGGATGGAGACCTCGAAGCAGAGCCTCAAGAGTATCAAATGGCTTTTCACCTATTCGGCGCCACTTCGTCACCTGGATGTGCCAACTTCGGTCTGAAGTACTTGGCACACCAATACAAAGAAGAGTACCCATCAGCATCAGCCTTCGTTGAAAGGAACTTCTACGTCAACGATGGGCTCATCAGTGTCCCCTCCGTAGAAAAAGCAAAGGAGTTGATCGCTGAAACACGAGAGTTGTGCAAGAGAGGAGGCCTGCGTCTACACAAGTTCAACTCAAACGAAAGGTCAGTTCTGGACTCTGTGGACCCAACTGTGAGAGCAGTTACATCTGAACCCCTCAATCTGGATCTAAATGCAGCTCCAGCAGAACGTGCTCTCGGTATCCAGTGGTCCCTTGAACATGACACCTTCAGCTTCAATGTAAACCCACAGACCAAACCCTCAACACGTCGCGGCATCCTATCCATCATTGCTTCTTTGTACGATCCAGTCGGATTCGTGGCTCCGTTTATCCTCCAGGAGCTGTGCCGTCGAGGCATTGGATGGGATGACCCACTTCCCGAAGATTTAAGTCCACGGTGGGAGAGATGGAAGAGCAACCTACAAAGGCTGAAGGAAGTCTCAATACCGAGATGCTACCAACCACAAGGCTTCTGCAACACTGTCACAAGGGAACTACACCACTTCTCAGATGCCAGCAATATAGGATATGGCTCGTGTTCCTATCTGAGAAGCAAGAATGAAGATGGTGAAGTTCACTGCAGCCTTGTGATGGCAAAGGCTAGAGTTGCACCTACAAAACTCACAAGCATTCACAAGCATTGGAACTTTCAGCAGCAGTGGTCGCTGCAAGATCAAGTGTCATGCTGAGAAACGAGCTTGAAATGCCGATCCATGCAGAATTTTTCTGGACTGACTCCCAAGTTGTCCTGGCTTATATAAACAATGAAGCAAGAAGGTTTCATGTCTTCGTTGCCAATCGTGTGCAAATGATCAGAGAACACACCAGCCCCAGCCAGTGGCACTACATAGACACAACAGAAAACCCTGCTGACCATGCGTCGAGAGGTCTCAATGCAGTCGACATCTCCTCAACAAACTGGCTACCAGGACCCAAATTCCTGTGGGAGCAAGAAAAACATCCAGAGTCTCACCTTACTCCAGAGTTGCTTATCGGTGATCCTGAGGTCAGGTCAATGCAGGCGTTTGCAACCAAAGTTGAACCTTCCAAGTCAGACATTCTTACCCGTCTAAATCGATTCTTCTCCTGGTCAAAACTCCTCAAAGTCATTGCAAGAATCAAGAGGTTGAATTCAAAGCAAGCACATCCTGGCAAACCTGTGAGTGTGGAAGAACGCGAGAGCTGCCGAATCAGTGATGAGGCTCGGACAAGAAGAAGCATTCTCCCAAGAGATGAAGATACTTCAGAGGGGAGAAAGTCTTCAAAACTCCAGCCCTCTGTTTCGCTTGGATCCCATCTAAGAAGGAGGAGCACTTCGTGTCGGTGGTAGACTAGATCAGTCATCCTTAAGCCTAGAAGTCAAACACCCTTTGATTCTACCCAAAAAAGGACATATTACCAAGCTGATCTTGACCCACTGCCACGAGAAGATCTGTCACCAAGGACGGAATCAAACACTAACAGAACTTCGAGCCAATGGGTTTTGAGTCATCGGTGGAAGTAAGTCAGTCGCTAAGCTGATACACAGATGTGTGAAGTGCAGAAGACTGAGACGGCCTGCAGAAGAACAACGCATGGCAGAGCTTCCTAAGGAACGTGTGGAGTCTCTGCTCCCTTCACATACTGCGGCATCGAGTGCTTCTGCCCATTCATCACTAAGAAAGCCCGCAAAGAGCAAAAGCGCTATGGTTTAATCTTCACTTGCCTTGCCTCTCGATCTGTTCACATTGAGATGCTTGAGGACTTATCCACGGATGCATTTATCAACGCCTTAAGATGCTTCATCAGTCTCAGAGGAGCTGTTCGTCAACTCCATTGCGATCAAGGAACGAATTTTGTGGGAGCTAAAAAGGAGTTCAAAGAAGCACTGAAGCAATGTGACACCAAAACAATCGAGAGCTTCCTCGCAGAAAGGCAATGTGAGTTTATCTTTAATGCTCCCTCAGCAAGTCATGCTGGCGGCGTCTGGGAGCGCCAGATTCGGACTGTCCGTAATGTCCTAAATGCCACACTCTGTCAATACTCAGGCAGACTCGACGACTCTTCCCTTCAAACTCTGTTCTATAATGCAATGGCCATTGTGAACAGCCGTCCGTTAACCGTAAATGGGGTAAATGATCCTACCTCGCTCGAGCCGTTAACTCCAAACCATCTCATATTGATGAAGTCCAAGATTGCCCTTCCACCGCCTGGCAAATTTGAGAAGGAGGATGTCTATGCAACTAAAAGGTGGCGAAGAGTCCAGTACCTCGTCGAACAGTTCTGGAGCTGGTGGAAGAGAGAATATCTCATGAACATCTCCACACGGCAAAAGTGGCACACGACTCGACGCAACCTTAAGGTAGATGACTTAGTCATTATAAAGGAAGACACCCCTAGAAATCAGTGGCATCTGGGACGAGTGGTTGAAACCACAAAGGAGAGCGATGGACTAGTGCAAGGTGTTAGTAGGAGAAAGGACGTCAGTGAAACAAGATCGCCCTACCAAACCTTTGATTATAGAAAGGCCCATTCAGAAACTAGTTCTCCTCCTCGAGAGTGAGTGATCAGTCTAGTTGTCTACACCTTTATTCCCCTTATGACATAGGCTACCTTCTCTTAGTTATTAAGTAGTACTCACCTGCACATATCTAGAAACACTGATGCAGACGTAGGACTCAAGTATGAGCCGTTCAGCCAGGTTAATCCTTGTCTTCACTCTTCATAACATGAGTGGTGGGAGTGTAGATGACCACTAGCAGTGTTTTATTATGATATGTACTTATACTTTATCTGACTGATTTTATGTGACTTTTATTTTGACATCACGCTATCTGCATGGTGAACTAATCTCTCCACGCTCACGCTCGTTCAAAGAAAAACACAAAAAGGCACGTTACAAGTCTGCCTATAGCCAGAGATCGGAAAATATTACTGTAACCTTCAACTAAAGTGTTCTATGAAGTGTTATACAACTTTGCAGCATTCCTGGTCACCCTTTTTTGAGTCAGTGCTTGATTTGCTTTGGCAGTAATAATTTGAGAATATTTATGAAGTTGCTAGCTTTGTAGTTAAGTTAATGGCAGTAGCCTTCCCAGGATCACCACTCTTTAGCACCCCTTGATACGCGAAGCGAGGTATGTGGTTTATTGTAATGTACTGTACTATGTATTTCATATTAATTAATTTCATACGTTCATGTAAAATGTAATGAGATTCATTTCATATAATGGTTGTTGCCTGCCAATGCTGTTATCAATGTCATGCTAGCTTGCTAAAGGGCATTTGTCAAAGGACTATTTTGTATCTGGCTAAATTGCCTTTGTTATTTTCCTTTCAAGTTTTTACGGTGTTGGTGCTATGCACACGTCCAAGTTGAGGTGCTGCTAATTATCATGCAGAGAGATACTGAAGAAAAACAATATCCTAAATATCCATTACATGTTTTTCATTGTGCTATGGTATAGTTTATATTCTGTTAACCTATTAACTAATCATGTGTCAGACTCAGACATTCCTTACGAGACTAATAAGCATGTCTTTGATGTGCATCCCAAAGATAACCCATTGTATTTTCATCATGTTACCTCACATCTGACCTGTAGCCTAATATGCACTAAAGGAACGATAGCCCTGTCCCTCTGCGGTGTCCTCTCCTGGATGGACCCTGCGAGTTTGTCCTCTCACTGCCTGGCCAGAAAGAAAGACCGAAATCTAATGAACAGCTTGGGAGACAGCAGAGCATGGCAGAAAGATGGAAGGAGAGGAAAAGAGATAGAAAAAGAGAGTGTGGAAGAGAGAGAAAATGAGCGAGAAAGAGAGAGAGAGAGAAAGACCTCTCCCTGGCATCCCCGACACAGACGTGCCGATGGACAGGGGCTCTTGTGCGCCAGACATGTTGACGTCTCCGACAGCCGCTCGCCTCCCCGCACAGTCAAAACAAGCTGCAGCTCTGGAGGAGGAGCAGGAGGAGAAGGAGGAGGGGTGGTAGAGGGAAAGGGAGATGGAGAGAGGGAGAGGGAGAGGGGGGCAGCTAATTAATGTGCCGAGGCACGGCTCAGCCGAGGAGGGGGAGCGAGTGAGGATTTCACGCCAACTCTGTCTCCCCTCCCAGCCACCAAACCGCCTCCCACGCCCCATCACCCCCCACCAGCCAGCCGTCTCTCCCATCCGCCCTCTGTTTGGATGTCGGGGTGGGCTCGGCTCCTCTCCCCACTCCTCCCCACACACACACACACACACACCCCTCTCTCAGCAGGGCTGGATTGGGCAGTGGTGCCAGGAAAATGGGGTTGTGTGAGGGTGTGTGTGTGTGTGTGTATATGAGGATGAATGTGTGTACATGTGGGCATGTGTGCGTGCGTGCGTGCGTGCGTGCGCATGTGTGTGTGTGTGAGTGTGTGTGTTTGTGCGTTTGTGTATGTGTGTGTGTGAAGAGAGAGAGAGAGAGGAGGAGGAGGAAAGGGTAGATGAGGGAAGGGGTAAGGGGCTGGTGGCTGCAGTTGGTCGTCCGCGGCGGACGTGATTGATGTGCTGCTGGCTTCAGCCGCCCGCCGCAGCCTGGGGACCAGAAGGAGGCCTGGACAACTCAGATTAGCCCCCGCATGCCCAGTCAAAGAGGCACGCTGCTGCAGTGTGAGAGAGAGGAAAAGAGAAAAAAGGGGGAAAGAAAACACACAAGCACACACACACACGAAAATACAACACGCCTGCAAACACACACGCACACACACACACACAGAGAGAGAGAGGCACAGAAGGAGAACATGATAAACACAGCCACCAAGGACAGAGTGCTGGGTGGAGGCTGCTAGCCTGCTGATGGTGGTGGGTGTTTGGGATGCAAAAGTGCAAAAGGTCATGCTCTTTAAGAGGCGTTAGAGGCTAATTAGTGCTGGTCACACAGCCACTGGTCTCCTTGGAGCTAAAGGCAGACACATGAAAACACACTGACATGCACAGACACACACACACACACACACACACACCAACAGATTCACTCTTAAATCTTAAAAATGTCAAATCCATGCTCTCCTCTTATGACAAAACATACCCATTACAGGTTTTCAGTGGTAAAAAAGGTTAATGTTATTTGCTCATCAGAATCCTGAATGCTTTTACAATCATCTATGATTACACACATTTCACTATTGGAATATGGACATATTGCTCCTCCATGGGCCCAAGACCATTGGTTTGTTGAGATGAAGATGACACAATACACACATTATTACTACTGGACATGTTTCACTGTTCCTAGATCAGTACTAGTGTCTATGTATAGGTGTAGTAAACCAGAGAACAGTGAGATTCAGTGATATTTTAACTACATTCGAGTGAAATACATCTACTGCTTTTAGGAGCTGCAATCACCACACAGGAATCATTCAAATAACACTTGTACTCTACAACACAGACAGAAACCAACTGCTAGAATCTGCACTCCACCATCACTTCTGTGAAGTCACTGGCCACTTCAGCCTCAGTGTTTTGGTATTGGCAACTCTCAGTCTTACCAGCAGCACTTCCTTGACAAACAAGCAGCGAGCTCGTTGATTAGGGGCGCTGATGTCTTGCCCACAAGCGGAGAACTACAGTGGAAACATGCCACTCAGGGACTGTACCACATCGATCGCTTCCACACCACAGACTCCTCTCCTGGCGTTAGCAGCATCTCATTCGATCCAGAGGGATGCGGTCAGGCACAAATGAGAAGACCACTTGTCAGAAGCTCTTTGTCTTTGTATGTTGTGTGTGTGTGTGTGTGAAGAGAGAGAGAGAGAGGAGGAGGAGGAAAGGGTAGATGAGGGAAGGGGTAAGGGGCTGGTGGCTGCAGTTGGTCGTCCGCGGCGGACGTGATTGATGTGCTGCTGGCTTCAGCCGCCCGCCGCAGCCTGGGGACCAGAAGGAGGCCTGGACAACTCAGATTAGCCCCCGCATGCCCAGTCAAAGAGGCACGCTGCTGCAGTGTGAGAGAGAGGAAAAGAGAAAAAAGGGGGAAAGAAAACACACAAGCACACACACACACGAAAATACAACACGCCTGCAAACACACACACACACACACACACACAGAGAGAGAGGCACAGAAGGAGAACATGATAAACACAGCCACCAAGGACAGAGTGCTGGGTGGAGGCTGCTAGCCTGCTGATGGTGGTGGGTGTTTGGGATGCAAAAGTGCAAAAGGTCATGCTCTTTAAGAGGCGTTAGAGGCTAATTAGTGCTGGTCACACAGCCACTGGTCTCCTTGGAGCTAAAGGCAGACACACACACACACCAACAGATTCACTCTTAAATCTTAAAAATGTCAAATCCATGCTCTCCTCTTATGACAAAACATACCCATTACAGGTTTTCAGTGGTAAAAAAGGTTAATGTTATTTGCTCATCAGAATCCTGAATGCTTTTACAATCATCTATGATTACACACATTTCACTATTGGAATATGGACATATTGCTCCTCCATGGGCCCAAGACCATTGGTTTGTTGAGATGAAGATGACACAATACACACATTATTACTACTGGACATGTTTCACTGTTCCTAGATCAGTACTAGTGTCTATGTATAGGTGTAGTAAACCAGAGAACAGTGAGATTCAGTGATATTTTAACTACATTCGAGTGAAATACATCTACTGCTTTTAGGAGCTGCAATCACCACACAGGAATCATTCAAATAACACTTGTACTCTACAACACAGACAGAAACCAACTGCTAGAATCTGCACTCCACCATCACTTCTGTGAAGTCACTGGCCACTTCAGTCTCCAGTGTTTTGGTATTGGCAACTCTCAGTCTTACCAGCAGCACTTCCTTGACAAACAAGCAGCGAGCTCGTTGATTAGGGAGGCGCTGATCGTGCGCACAGCCGCGGAGCTTGCAGTGGAAACATGCCACTCGGACTGTACCACATCGATACGCTTCCACACCACAGACTCCTCTCCTGGCCGTTAGCAGCATCTCATTCGATCCAGAGGGATGCGGTCAGGCACAAATGAGAAGACCACTTGTCAGAGAGCTCTTTGTCTTTGTGTGTGTGTGTGTGTGTGTGTGAGAGAGAGAGAGAGAGATTATAATTCTTGTTTTAAATGGTCGTAAATAAGGCAAGCGTGATGTGGTAAATAAGGGAACTATTCCTCTATAAAAATGGTAGCATGTTACGAGTAGCCACCTTCACTGCGTTCTTGGCCGGCTGAAAGCCATACAGTAGCTCCTGGCGTTCTTTTGCTTTGGGGATTTGCAGCTGAAGGGAATGAGGATAGGGAGCGTTCAGCACTTCCCAGCATGCCGGGAGAGCACGCGGATTTGGATTAGGACAATGCGCCTCGGAAGTGGAGGAGAGGAAAAGTGAAACCTGTCAGGATTAAAGAAGATTTAACAGAATTTTAGATCAAAAACCGGAGCCCAAGACTCGGTCTGTCAGACCCGGTCAGCTCAAAGGGAAAGGTCAGGGGAGGCATGGGAAAGAACCAGGCTGAGGGCCGAGGAGCGGACACAGGTCTGTCCACGTCAGGTGAAAGTTGAGAATGTGACATGTAAGATCCATTCCGAATTGTTTCAACACTAATAGCCTTGTTATTTACATATTTTAAGAACATAACTGTCATTTGCATATTCAGTGTTTGTGTTTGTCTGCATACTGTGTTTTAGATGAAAAAAGTAATGGCACTGCATATTTATTGCAGAAGCATTCAGCTTATCTGTTGGGGTGATACACAATTAAAAGTGAGAGCGATGAAAGGAGTTACTTTGATCCGACACAGTGTTGTCCCATGCTGTTGTTTATGCAGAGGTACTCTGAGGGATTAAGCACACCAGTACTATACAGGCACACAGTACCCAAATAAACAGACACACACACACACACACACACACACACACTTTCACACCCAAACATACCTTTTGAAGGGCAGCCAGGTTTCTCTACCACTAGTGCAGTAACATCATTACCAAAATGTGTGACAAAAATGTGCAACCAAACACACACACACACATACACAAGCAAACACACACACACACACACACACACAAGTCAAGGGCTAACAGGTCAGGACAGATCTATTTATGAGGCATTCATGCGCTAAGTCAACAGCTCATCTGGACCGAACCCGAACAGCACACAAACCCACTGCAGCACACGGTGCTCAGCCGAGATTATCTCTCCCCGCCACAACCCACCGCCACACCACGCAGCACCCTGCCGCTCCCCGACGCTACGCACCAATGAGAGACGGTACACAGCAAATTTACAGATTCCGCACGCATGCCTTGTCATTACAGTAGGTTAATTAAACTGTCTGAGCTACTCAATACTTTGACGGTGTGATGCTCCTTATCAAGATTATTGATGATTGCAGGGGGGAGATGTGCGCACTGATAAAGACTTGTGATGGGAGGTCTGCAGATTTGAGTGGGAGCCGCCGGGGTCAGAAGCAATCAGAGTCGTGTACGACAGGCTGTTGAAACCCATTTAGAATGCAAATCTTGTGAACGCAGCGTAGTTTCTATAGATTGGCATATTGTCAAGATGGTGATTTTGAGCGAAATATAATCCACGATTAAGGTATGCATCACTAATCTGCATGGACCAAAGTTAACTCATGCTGTAGGGACACAAAAAACAGATGAATATTTGTATGTGTGCTCTGCCAAAATAGAGTGGTCCGTGTGAATGTTTATTTTCTCTCCACAGCATAAACACACAAACACTAAACAGTGTGTATATGTATGTGTATGTGTGTGTGTGAGTGAGAGAGAGAGAAAGAGAGAGAGAGAGACGTAGGACTGAGCCACCTCATTCTCACTTTTGGCAGATGGTAAGCTCTCCATAATCACGGCTGCTGTTTTTTGAAATCTGTTTAGCAGCATCGCGGCGTGAGGGGGAGGTGGTGGTGGTGGGGCGAGCAGACGGGGGAGAGAGCTGCTCACTCTGCTGTGACTCCGGCCCAGGAGGCTCGCATGGTTAACTAGCCGCCGTGCCGCAGTGATCGGGGCTCATTTCACACACAGCCTCAGCCGAACCCCCACCGTACCGCACCACACCACACCACACCACACCGCGCCGCACGGCTCCGCCTCGTACCACACCGCCAGAGCTCCAGCTGGCTGCAAAGGTTCAGCTCTCCTCACCTTGAGCTGACTGGCCCACTGGGAGACAAGATGAATGTCCTCCCCAGGTTTTTTGGGAAGGTCGCACTGGGTGGAGCAAGGGAGGGAACGAACGAGAGAGAGAGAGAGAGAGAGAGAGAGAGAGAATGAATGAGGGTGAGAGGCAGTGAGAGTGAAAGAGAGAAAGAGAGAGAGAGAAAGAGAAAGGGTGTGAAAGTAAAGGAGAGAGAGAGAGAACAAGACAGAGAGAGGGGAGAGAAAACATCTGCACCAGCTGACAACTCAGAGAATACAGCGCTACATATAGAGCAAAAACGCAAGTCTGTCTGAACTTCAAATACACCAGGCAAGTCAAATGCAAAATACTATCTCCTTAGCAGTGTTCACAATGCTACGTAGTCTTTGGCGGTCGCAGCCCTAGCTTTGGTGCAGCGCACCAATCAAACCCTACTCCTCTGGTCTTGTGTGAACATCCCCGTTTGCTCTGGTACACCAGGGCTTCTCCTGCCTGCTGCTTTGAACACACATGAAAGGGAGCAGGTGAATTAGAGAGTGCAGGAAGAAAAAACGGGACAGATTTGACTCGGGGAGAGATGGATGTAAACAAAGGGGCCTGCGGCAAGCCATCCGTCTCTCCTCCGCCACCCTTCATCCCACCATCCGTCTCTCGTTCTCCACCAGCCTTCATCCAGCCATCCAGCCCCGCGTGAAACAGGAACCCGCGCAATTATGCTGGGATGCATTATTCATCACCTCACCTGGCCCCTAAATATACATACACAACAAACAGCATTTGCATACAGGAATGAGAATATTCCCTCAGAGAGTTTGATTTAAACAGGCTATGCATGCTGCATGGTCTGCGAGAGTGAACAAACTGAATAGCTTTGCTCGAGTCAGGGGGGTCTGATGACCGACCTATTTCAGAGTGTTCAGAAGCCCAAAAACCACCAAAACTCAGTTCATAAAACACAATGCACACTCACTGCAGACAATTTGGACATGTGTCAGTATTTATGAAAACGGGATCCATGACAATGGTACAGTACACACACAAATGGGATGAGTTGTCATTGTTGGTATCAGTCAATACAATCCAAAATCTACTGGACACAAGGAGCTTTTCCAGGTTCTTCTGCTTGTCATGTGTGGACGTCATTGACAGTCGATATCTATAGTGTGGGGTGCCAGCCAGAGCTGATCTGTGCTGTATATTGACTCTGAGGCTTTATAAAAATCTGTCATAATTACTCAATATCTGAGGAGGCATACTCACAAAAAGACATACAAGCACACACACACACAGAGACACACAGACACAGACACAGTTTGTGGTTTGACTGCTGAGTACAAAGACAATAGGTACAAAGACAAACAACAAAAACAAAAAACAAATCCAGGCCGTCATTTTGAGAAAAGGGGCCCACTATGTGGTCTTTCCATTTCTGAGTTTGTTTGTTTGTTTGCTTGGATGCAGCTGGGTAAACAAACAGCTTTTTTTCCCCGGCTCTCGGCGTCGACCAATTAAAGTGTGTGATCATCTAGAACGACAAAATGGATGCTTGTGGTCAGACGGTGCATGGGAGTAGTCGCCCATGGAAACAGGGCTGAGGACATGTGTGAAGGCATCTCTTCTCTCTCCTACCCATGGAAACAGGGCTGAGGACGTGTGTGAAGGCATCTCTTCTCTCTCCTACCCATGGAAACAGGGCTGAGGACGTGTGTGAAGGCATCTCTTCTCTCTCCTGCTCTGGCTGCGACACGATGCGAGCAGTCCCAACTCATGACACTCTCAGGCTTGTGTCTACTGTTCATGCCTGGCAACCCTCCCGCTTTTTCCGGGTTTCTAACAGATTTTAACTTTTTTCCTGCTGTCTTTCTTTTTCAATATTTTCTCGTAAAATATCCCGTATTTTACTGTAATACTCTCATACCTTAACCCTCCCATCTGTCAGTCTCTGTAGCTACTGATGGCCTGTTGCTACCCCCTTGCCCTTCTAGCAGATGTTTTCAAAGCATCATTTTGCTTGTTTGAACGCGAATATTGAGTGATATTAGCCTATTTAAGATAATGGCATGGTTGTTATGAGAGCACGATTTTGATGCCAATCTGTAAGCAAAGTCACGTTAGCTTTACACCTCATAGTTAGTGCAGCAGTTTTGTTGTCTGAATTCTTGCTCTCAGCAGATAGGGATAGCAACATTGAATTGTTCCTGTATTTTGGATGAGAAAACAGGGAAACCTCTCTTATTTTCAATGCTCAATGTTGACAGTTGAGACACAGCACTGGTACAGAATTTATGTTTAACATTCCCCTTATTACCATCCTTTCTGTTCAACAGGAAAGAGAACCTAGAGAGCCTAATGACCGCACAAGATGATATGATGTTAGATTTGGCATGGGATTGACATGAGTTAACCAGTTACTGAGTAATTGACTAAGGTGCAGATCCAGCTAATTTTAGCCAAACACCAACCCTACTGGGTACTTAAGCATTGTAATTCCCTTTTTATGTTATGGTTTCTCATGACTGAGTAGGTAATGCATAACACAAACTCAATTACAGACAAATTGTTTAATCAAATATACACTTTTGTACTGCATATAACAACCAAAACTGGCTTAACAGTGACACTAACTCTGACAGACACTCAGGTAAAAATCCAAACAAATTGAATAATCATTTTCTTTAGAATGCCTCAGAAAAAAACAGGCCACATGTCTTTATTTACTTGTCACATTCCTCAGCGTAAACAGTGATAATACACAAAACGGTTATTTATAATGTCTAATATTTATAATAACAAAAATGACTTTTTTAAATGTGTTCATGCACGTATAAACACACACACACACACACACACACAGCAGGCAGGGGTGGCCTCTGACTCTCAGCAGTAGCTGCTGTCTGCCCAGCAAACCTCCACTGAACCCACAGCTGGAGCTGACTGAGCACAAGGGCAGCCAAAGTCAGAGCCTCTCCCTCTAGCCAGCAGGCTATGTGTGGGCAAGCAGAGACCACAGCCAGACACATACACACACACACCCCAACACGAACACGAACACAAGAACACACACACACACACACACACACACACACACAGATCCCAACACGAACACAAACACACAAACACAAACACAAGAACACACACACACACACCCTGACCTACTCTACTGTTCCCGCTGAGAGCAAACACACTGAAAACTCATAAATGCTCACACACATAAATATATAAGTACATTTGGGCATACATAAATAAAATCAACCCCCCCCCCTCCACACACACACACACCTTTCTTGTGAATCTACACACACACACACACACACACACAAAATGAAGCCTATGAAAGTAAAAGCACTATTCTTATGGTCGGTCTCCAAATGAATGATCTGGAAAAAGATCTTTGCTCCATAATTTATTTTATCAACTGCTTGGTTGTTTGTGTTGGGTAAAGTAGAAGAACACCCTTAAACAGATGCTTGCATATTTGGTCTGCTGTGCTGTGTTGTTCATCAATGTCTTCCAGCCCTTTATGCAACTTCTGTTCACTGACGAGTTTACCCGAGACTCCCTTTTGTTTGCAAAATAATTGTTACACTGCATTACACACCTAGGAGTTTGGGAAAACCACAGATAGTGGCCAGATAGGAAGACAAAAGCCTCGATATGAAAGCACATAGACATCAGAGGTGGACTTGGTCTTTGTAGGCTAATCTTTGTGTTTCTTTGTTCGTTGTTTTCATCAAGCAGAACCAATCGGCTTGATGTGTACCTCAGCACTCTGTGAATGCATTCATGGGCCTCTATAGAAAAGACACTGGACGAGCTCTTTCGATTATATACTCGTCGATTGCCATATGGCTCCCCCTCACAACATTCGGAACTTCAAATGCATTCCCGTCGTAAAAGGCAGACTTTGATTGCGACATCAAAGATGTCTGAAATTTAGTCGCATTGCTACACCTCTCTACAGATCCCACAGATAGAGCAGCACCATTCATGCACCAATGAAAGAAGAAAGGCAAACAGTGTAAAACCAAAGCAACAGCATGCCCATAAAGGCTTAATGTATGTCAGTGTCGTGGAGACTTTTTCCCCTTAACACACACCTTCATAGATGACTCAGACCCTCAGCGGCAGTAGACGGCGCCTCAGACGGCCTTCTGTGTGTCCCCAGGCTCAGCTCTGCTCCTGTGAGCCATGCAGCTGTGGCCTTGTAACATGCACACAAACAGCAACACAAAGATGGTGTTAAATACAACACACACACACTCTCACACAAACAAGCAAACACTTTCAGGGCACATGAAACCTCACATGTATTGTTTATTCATGTAGGCAGTATACAGCTACACACACACAAGCACACATGCACACACACTTGATGGAATCTCTAAACTATAATCTAAACTGATATATCTAAGATAATAGGCAACAACAAAACATGACACACATAAGATATGCACGCACACACACACAGAGAGACACACACACATTTATTTCTTTCATACCAGAGCTAGATCCAGCACAAAATATTGTGTTGGCGTGGGGCTGCAAAAGTGCGTCTGTAGAGCAGGACAGATTCATGGTCTGGATGCAACAATAATTTGCCTCAAACAGACAGCGACCTTGGGTCTCACAGCAGTGCTTCGCCGCCCCCATCTCTAAACAGGCATATTTTGTGGCCCTTGTCAGTGGCCCCGCATGGCTGTGACCTTACCCACACTCTCACCGTGAAATACGGCGCAATATGGCGCCTCGCCGCCCGTCCCGTCAAACGCCAGCTCTGATGGGATCCCTCTGTGCCCAGAGGCACTAAGTCATGGTCCAAATTCATCGCCGGATCCGGTCTTTCAGAGAGAACCACGCCGACATCGACATGCCAGGAGATGAGACACATCCTCATGTGACCACAAACCCACGCTAGCCAGAGGCGTTGAAGGCAGTCAATACATTTTCCACCCCCCCCCTCCACGCACACACATACACCCAAACAAAATAATCACCTCATACCGTTTGATGAAAAAGACGATTCCTCAGAAGGCCATGTGATGAGAATGCATTAATCATGGAGACATTACAGATACTGAGCTGTTAAATTATTATCTGGCTAAAGTAACTCGATATTTGGTTGATGAATGGCGAGGAGAAACACAGGAGTATGGCTGGGCTGAAGAGCCACAGATAGTGCGGGAGATATAATCAGTCTATAATGCTTATTTGATAAGACCTTTTCACAG
The DNA here is from genome assembly GCF_017589495.1 of Alosa alosa. Taxonomy (NCBI): domain Eukaryota; kingdom Metazoa; phylum Chordata; class Actinopteri; order Clupeiformes; family Clupeidae; genus Alosa; species Alosa alosa. Next base: position 27,471,830 of record NC_063207.1, read on the forward strand.
GACATTCCCTCCGGGTCTCAGCTATTCAGTGTGATGGTCATTTATCAAGGTGCTTTGTGCCTGCGATATTTGTCAACTGAGGTGGTTTAGCTTGCGAATGTGTGTGTGGTACTTCATCCCGTTTGTGTGTGTGATTTGAAAAATTTGTTTTTTACTTGCATGGGGGTTGGCACTTGGGTCTTGTCAGTATGAACAAGTCAATAGTTTTGAACAACATCCCCTAATATCAGCGGAGATGTGCTCAAACCCCTCACCTGATGCCCCCTCCTCTCCTGGCTGCTGTGCTGTCTCATGTTTGCCTTGCGTGTGTTACGTAACTGAGACTGACCAGTGCTAATCTCATTCCCAGCACTGTAACTCCATCACACCCCTGGGCTGATGCTCTCTCCAGCGTCAGTGGGCTCGGGGGTAATTAGAAATGCATGAAATGCGAAGCCCATCGCCATTCGCTCACTCACTCACCAACTCACTCTCACTACTCTGGCATGCAAACACACACACACACACATTTACATTCACACACACACACACACACACACACACACACACACACACACACACACTTACATTCACATGCACTCATACACACACACATAAACACACACACACACACACACACACACACACACAAACTCACACATATGCAGCACCGCCCCCATAAGAGTCAATGGCTGCTACTGGAAGAAGTTTGCCCTTTGTTAAAAAAGAGGGGAAAAAACTAGCACGTTACCCATGTCCTTCCCTCTCTCTCTCCCTCTCTTTCTCTCTCACCATCACACCTCCTGCAGTTCTGTGTGTCGTTCTAAAGAGAAGAATAAACACAGTGGCAGCTCCGTCTCTGCCCGGCGTGGACAGGCTTCCTGCTGGCCCCTGGCTCCCCCCTCGCTCCTCCACTGCAGGATCAATCGGAGCTTCATCTGTCTGAGGCCTGGGCTCCACCCAGCCCCCACCACCCACTGTGCCAGAGGACGGTCACACGCCCGATGGAGGGTTTCAACTCCGTAACTAACCCTAAATAAAACACCCCTACTCCCACCTCCACCTCTTCACCACTACGCTATAGCCAGAAATGAAGCTGAGAAGACCAGCTATTATTATAGACCCCAGGTTTTACCAAATGTGGCATATGCTATGTATTTAATATTTAAACAGTTTATTAATCAAATTCACAAATGAGTACATATTGTCACAAGATGTACGTGGCTTTAGGGTTCAGGGTAGGATAGGAATATCATGTACCCTAATCAGAAGTAGGCCCACATTGAGCTTGTTCTCAAATAATATAGAAACGAAGGGCCAATACTACAGAGTGGGAGAAAGTCCTACTTGTATTTAAAGTCACACAGTCGTCATCCGCTTCTATTCATTTAGCGTCCGTGGAGAGGAATACATTGTCACTATTCTTACCACAGAGAGTGAGGAAAATCGGAGGAATTAACCAAACCTAAACGGCTTACGTAAATAGTGATTTTGCAGTGGCCCTTTTTCAGTAGCACCATCTGTGACGTGCGAGCAGCAGGAATCACCCTGTTTTTGAAGCGAGGAGTGGTGTAGTGGGGGACGAGGGATGTGCTCGCCTGCTGGAACCTGCGCCATGCCACACTTTTAAGCCCTGCCTCACGGGAAGCCTGTGTTACGCACAGCTTCTTATCCTCCCTAAGGTTCCCTTAAAACATCACAAGGGGTTATCCGCGCGGATTTAAACTTGCCAACAGCTGCAATTAAAAGCAGTCCTCCTCTCCTCTCCTCCCTGTGTTTGGAGTGGAGCGCCTGTCGGTGCACAGGAGGGACCAGAACACTGCAGTCGGCTACAGCACACACAACACCGATGGTGTTAGAGGCACCATTTGTCTGTGAAATGGAACACTTTGAAGACAACGAGGTTTCACTTGAGATGTGGCCAGGGTGTGGGACAAACTAATAATAATCATTACAAATATGTCAGGAGAAGTGACAGGTGATTAGGAGCAAATGAGTCTGCTGTGATGAGTGCAGATCCACTGCTATAATTATGCATGCGATGTGTACAGAGAGAGAGAGAGAGAGAGAGAGAGTGTGTGTGTGTGTGTGTGTGTGTGTGTGTGTGTGTGTGTGTGTGTGTGTGTGTGTGTGTGTGTGTGTGTGTGTGGTGTGTGTGTGTGTGTGAGAGAGAGTGTGAGTGAGTGAGAGAGAGAGGAAGCATATCTAGGTATGTTGTGCACTGTAGCAGGCAAAGTACCTCCTGTAAGACCCCTGAGAGAGATGGAGGGAGAGCTGAAAAGAGGGAGGGAGAGAAAGAAAGAAGGAGAGAAAGAGTGTGTGAAAGAGTGTGTCAAACAGAGGAAACAGAGCGAGAGACCAGAAGACAGACATAAAACAGGAAAGATGGACAATGAGAGATGGAGGGAGAGAGAGAGAGAGAGAGAGAGCAGGGAGGGAATGCTAATTGCTAATTCTGAGCCACGGAGGAAAGGATTTCTTCGCTCGAGGCTTTTGCACGGATATTCTCCCTCCCAGCCACAGCACAGGAGCTGGCAGCCTCCTAAATCCCTACACACCATAAGCCAGGCATGAGAGAGAGAGAGAGAGACAGAGAGAAAAAGAGAGAGATAGAGGGAGGTAAGGAGAGAGAGAGTTGAATGTGACGCATGAAGGTGGTAAACAAGCTGACTTTGGGGGTGAGGGGGTCCATTGTGTTAATTAGGCAAGACAGGAGGGTTGCTGGGTGTGGATGGGTAGGGAGAGCTCCCTTGAGAAGTGATCTTTCTCTCCTTCTCTCTCTCCCTCTGTCCCTCTCTCTCTCTCTCCCTCTCCTGCGTCGACTTTCTCTCCCCATTAGTGGCGCAGGCGGTGAGCGATGCTCTGCTGCACAGGGCGAGCTCCTCTGCATTCAGACCAGCTCCACACTTCTCCAGCCTTGCCTCTCTGCCTCCATGCCGAGTCCATCCAGAGGTGAGCCCCTCTGGGAGCCTTGCCTCTGCCCTGACCCCTCCTCCTCCCCCCTCCCTCTACCGCTGGTCTAAGAGTCGTCCACTCAGGGTCAATATCACGGGGAGAAACAGACGTGTGTTATAATCTACCTTGCTCCTCCCCCCAACCCCCCTCCAGCCCCACCCTAGGCCTCTCAATCCTGGCTTATTATCGATTCAGAGAGGTGAGATCCAGAAATCGATAGGTGTCTCTCGACATTCGCCCCGACGTGCCGCGAGAAATTTCATCTCGAATGAAATGCCTCTCACTCGACTGACTTGACTGCAGCACTCAGGGCTGTGGGCAGACTGGAGTTAATCACCACGGCTACTGTGGTAAATAGACATCCGTCCGTTATCGCCACACTGAGAGGGGAGAGAAGAGCAGAACAACACACACACAGAATGGAGAGCGGAGGTGTGACGAGAAGCAAGGGAAAAATGGGAGAGAGAGAGAAGGAGAGGAAGAGAGAGAGAGAGAGAGAGACGGAGGAAAAGAGGGATGGTTGACAGGAGCAAACACCCAAATGGGTTTGGACAGGCTCAGCAGGAGGAAAGAGGAGGTTGCTGGCGGCCTCAGCCCATTGCCCTGTGCATGCAGTGAACTCTGTCTGCAGGGAGAGGGGGGGTGGAGGGGAGGGAGGGCATGGCACAGTGGCAGCTATCCGGGTCAGCTGTTTGTGCGTGTCTGTGCATGCATGCGTGTGTGTGTGTGTGTATGTGTGTGTGAGAGTGTGAGTGTGAGTGTATGTATGTGCGCATGTGAATATGCTTGAATGTGTGTGTGTGTGTGTTTATGTGAGTGTGTGAGTGTGTGTGTTTATGTGTATTTGTGGGTCATATAGGAAGGTGAAGCCACCCATTGCTTCAGACACACATAATAAACCTCTTCACAGAATGCAGGCAGACTGAGAGACACACACACACAAACAAACACACGCCCATGCACACACGCACGCACGCACACGCACACGCATGCACAGAGAGGTGCACAATTTCACAAAAATACACATGCACTCAGACCCACATATTTACATCCAGATGGGCAGGCATATCTCCCAAAATTCACAAAGGCAGATGCTTGATGATATACAACGAAAAGAAAGCAGGCCATATTCATGTACACACACAAATGCACGCAAACACACACACACACACACACACACACATACAGAGAGATAGAAACAGACACACGCATGCGCACACACACACGCGCACACACACACACACATCAGGAACATTCTCAGACCTCAACCACTAAACACAAACAGACTGACAGAGAGTCTACACATGCACACACAGACAACCCCTCCCAACAATGCCCCCATCCCCCCACCTACATACACACAGACACCCACACATTCACCCAGACACTCAGCATTGAGCCATAGCCGACAACAGCTCATTAGAAGTGACAGGTTGCCACCAACCTTAGGCCACTGTCTCACCGACATCCCCTACCCCCACAGCACCCCTCCTAACATCCCCCCCTCTCCTCCGACAGCCCTCCACACCCTCCCTCCTTCTCTCTTTCCCTCCCTCCCTACCTCCATCTGTAGCATTAAAGAATTCCTTCCCTCTGACAACCATGACCCCTCGCCCTGTGCCTGGTCTCCTAGCGCCACGGTTTCCACAGCTCCCCCCTCTCCCATGCATACGTCCACATCCACGCCGCACACACACACACACACACACACACACACGCACACACGCACACCCAGCATGCACTTGTCTTTACTCATCAGTTAGTGCTGCCCAGTGTGGTCCACGGCCGACTCCCGTCGGGGGACCGCTTTCTTGCGCCGGTATTCCGCTGGGGAGGGTGACCCGGGACATGACTGTTTGGAGCAATCAAGCAGGCCCGGTACAGCGTGCACTTCATTGGCCTGTATCCCATTATTTCCATTTAACATGGCGCTGCCTCAGTCTGAGTAGGGCCGAGTCGATTAATCTTACTTAGGAGACGGGGAGTGAACTTTCAATTGAAAGTCCTGCGTTTGGGAAAACAGGTACGGGTGGGTGGTGTGAGAGAGGGAAGGAAAGTTGAAAGACTGTACGTTACAGTCGGGTGAGTAACCAAATTTCATCCTACATTCATCACCATTTGCCGCCTACAAAAATGAATCTAAACTAGCTGATAACATTAAAAATTTTGAAAAATAAATATCACAAGTCAGGTAGGAGCAACATCATCTGGGGAGGGTGTGGAAGAGTCAACAAATAGCAGGCAGCGGTGTGGCGAGTTTGGCACTGGAGAAATCGCAGCGGTTTAACTAATGAATGATGCTATCGGAGAGTGAAGAGTACTGGGCCGGCAGAGATAATATACCTGCATGCATATTTATAGTAACGGGTGCATCCACACACACACACACACACACACACACACACACACACACACACCTCACCTTAAGCATGCATGGGCTGGCTTTTAGTTGATTACTCACTACACCGAATCCCATTTGCTGGAGTGGGGAATGTATTAGGGAGGAAAGTTGGACCGGTACCAAAAGGAGTGATCTAATGGAGAAGGATACATTTAGAAATAAAGCAAATCAAATATACACAAACACGGGACCCGAGCCAGATCGCTCCGAGACCGGAGCTTAATTGATGTTGCTACATGAGCAGCTCTCCCTGTCTGAAGTTCCGCTTCATGATGCAGTCCATCTCATTCATTTCTTTGTCTTCAGGGCTGGTAAGTGTAGGTGGTTGTCGCAGATGTGGTGGGTGAGGGCCCTTGGTGAAGGTACTGTACGCACTGAGATAAAAGCTGAACGCTCCTTGTTTCGTGACTAGAGGAGGACATTATGTCAGCATGCATTTCCAACCAGACAAGGTCAAAAAGTGCTTTTATGGTCACCTCCCCTCATGCCACTGGTCCGAACTCCGCGCAGGTGGAACGATGTGGGATGAGAGCCAAGGTGAAGGCGGAGAGCGCTGAAGAGACCTTCCATGAGCTGTGAACTCAGAGCACCAGCCGCCTTCTCTAAGTGGACAGGGCGGGGAAGCATGGGGTTGGCGAGGGTGAGGGTGGCGGCTGGGTGAACTCTCCTCCTGACCCCTTTCAGCGCGGGCCCCCAGTGCTCACCTCCCTGAGTCCGGCGGGAGCCGTTTGGAGCCAACCCACCGGACGGCACGGGGGCCCTGGGCAGCTAAGGGCCACATTAGCCTCTTCATGGCCCCCTCTTTCCCATTCACCGCCCCCCTCGCCTGCCCCCGCATGGCACGCGGCCAGAGCTCCATCGGATGACTCGCTGTCTCCCACTTAAGAGCCAGGAGCCGAGCGCGGCGGTCACAAAGAAGTCAGTCTGGCTGTGGGCGGAGGACCCCGGTCACTGCGGTCACCAGGAGTGACAGACGCCATTCTGGATCACAGCGCCGACTCGTGATGCACGACTTCCAATTCCGCCTAATGCAACTGTAAATACATTAGGGATGCAAATTCAATAGTGGGAATAAGTGGCCGCATCTTTACATATGGTCAAAGGGGTGTCGCTAATCTATATGGCCACTCAGGATGATTAATCAGACTAGGTAAAGACCAGGATGTATTGTAATCAAGTCATATGAAACCAGCCCCCACCTTCTTAGACCGACTAAAAAAAATAGTGACAGGCAATTGGAACGTGCCTGTGTTGTTAGTGTCTAATTGATTGTGGGGTTGCTTATTCTCTCTTGTAATCATGGAATATAATGAGACGCTGGAGCGACAACAGGGCCATTTCTCCAACCCCTTTCCCCTGTGAAGCTCCCCAGATTTATTGCTACAATAATACAATTATAAAACCTACTGTCGTTTGTGCATAACAGCTAGTTATCGTGCATGGAAACGGGATTGATAACGACAATTACGATAAATAAAAACACAATATAATTAATAAGCGACTTTGAAAGACACCGGCAAGCGAAATGCAGCCAGCCCACCCAGAGACTGCCAAGGACTGAGAATAAAAGATGTTGAGTCCAGCCTTGAGTCTGGGCCGCTGATTGCGCTTACACAAAATAACCGAGAGAGGAAGTGCGTTTAATGGTGGTATTAAATAGCAATCAGCACTGTGCAATGGGAGAGGGAACATGCTTGGCCCTTGAAGGAGAAGAAACCATTTCTTTTATGTGGAGCTTTGGCATCTGAAGAAAAACAACTTACATCAGCACACAGCTGGACACGTCTGCCTGCTAATTGAAAGCAGCATGCCATGCTGTCCTGGAATCAAGGAGAAAAGCTCCTTTCTCCCAATCACCTTCTCTCATTTGGCTAGAGCATGAAGAGGGATGTGGATACTGTCATGAACACCTCACTTAAAAGGCTCGACTTACTTAAAGGTGATGCCTCCATAGCCTGCTAATTGTTGTCATGCATACTCATTGTCTGCTGTCCCTTTCGAAGGATACATTGTCTCACACTGTTCCTGAGGAGTGGAGGTGGTGGCGGTGGTGGTGGAGGCAGTGGTGGTGGGGGTGGAGGATGCTGCATGGCTGCTTTGTGTACCCTGATGACACACAGGGACAAAGTGCTTGGATGGCGCTTCACACCATTAATCTTCTCATTAACACACTATTGAAACGGATGTAGGCCTGCCTAGCCTGCTGGAGTCGCCCTTTGTTAGCTACTGTTTTTTTTTTCTAACTGAACATGAATTTAAAGAAATACAATTTCCAGGAGATATTAATGCCAACCATTGTGCAAATGGCTCTGAGGGTCCAGTGGATTTGGAGTCCCGTATAATATACAAAATAATTGGTGTTAGATAGACAACATACATTGCTTAGATCGATATGCATAGAAGCATGCAAGCACAGCCAACATAACAACACATTTTTTTGTTATATATATATATGAAATATAAAGAACAAAAATAATGAAGCACTATTAATAAATTGTCATAAAATAAAAAAAAAACACTATGGATTTTTCACACTAGCAAGATCAGTATTATTGTCATTTTGTCTTTAGAAATGTAGAGTAAGTGAAGATTTAAGAGCATCATCTCTTGACATTCTCATAAAAAAATACACTTCTTTATATATTGGGCATCATATCATGCTTATAAAATTGCAAAAATCATTAACACCCAAGGGAGAAAAAAATCCTTGGACACAGCAGCAATCAATGCTTAAAGCTTGTGATGGTCAAATTCAATCTCTTTGAGTCTCTTTCTCTCTCTCACTCTCTCTCTTTCTCTCTCTCTGATACACACACACACACACAACCAGAAAGAGGTAACACATGAAACAGACCCAGAGAGAGAATGTGTGTGTGTGAAAGAGAGAGAGATAGAAAGAGGAGGGAAAAGGAGAAAGATGGGTGCATTTTTTTTCCCTTTTTTCCTTTTAATTAAAGCATGCAGTAAGTGTGAAATTAACTCTCTCCTAGACCAGGCCTGACAGCAGCGAGTGGGAGTGCGAATCAGTTTCCTTTGTCTCACACGTAATTAGCACATGGCACGACGAGAGCACAGCACCAGTCGACCGAAATGAGGAGCCACCGGCATGATGAAAGAGGGACAGAGGATATGGAGGGAGGAAGAGAACAGAGAGAGGGAGGAAGAGGAAGAGAAGAATGAGACATGGGGTGAGAGAGATGGATGGAGCAAACAGGAGAGAGATAAAAAGAGGAGAGATAGGGAGAGAGAGAGACAGGGAGAAAGAGGTAAAGAAAGATAGAGGGAATGACAGAGAGAGAGAGAGAGAGTGAGAGAGAGAAAGAGGAAGAGAGGAGAGGGCCAGTTATTACCACCTGCAATAAAGGCCCATCTTCCTGAGCCCCTTGATAATTTGACAATCCACTGCCATTCCATCGCCCTCTGTTGAAAGAAAGTGTGAGGGGGGAGGAGGGGGGTGGTGAACGAGGGAGGAAGAAAGAGAGGAAAAAAGAGAGGAGCTGCCTGATAGATGGTACAATTTTGAGAGGGAGAGAGGCTGGGAGTCTTATGAGTTTAAGAATTGATGAAGACAAAATGGGCCTTTAAAGGCGATGTAATAACTTGTGTGGATTCCTCCTGATCCCTACAGGCGGGAGGCCCCAATCACCATCACCGCCCCGTCCACCCATCCTCTGGCCCACGTGGTCACCAACGTATGAGGCATGGTGGGAGCCAAACTAATTAGTGTGGCCTGTGCCACATCGAGTAGAAGAGGCTCTGTCCAGAGCGCATTCCCTATCAGTCCTCAGCCAACACCCCGACTGGCCGAGTGAAGAAGAGCCTCTCCGCATGTCAGATTGCAGCCTTTGATAAATTCCAAATCCGCCTTTTCAGCTGACAAATGGCCGAGATAACCAAGGGTGGAGTTACAACTCTGCTCTAAAATAATAAAGCGTGCACACACACACACACACACACACACACACACACGTACGTACAGCCACTTGCCGCCGTGTGTAACCAACATCATGCGACCGAACGATAAACAAGCCAGAGAATGTATAATGTGGCAGCTTCTACTGCACTGCATGGCTGTGACGCTGGGAACAAAAAGCAGCCTATCCATCACTGCAGGCGGCCGCTTCCTCCCCTCCCCGCCCCCCACGGTATCGGTGAGAGCAGGGGGAGGCTGGACCAGGGAAGCAGTACAGCTCGAGTGGAACTGTCACACTCCACGCCTGTAATTTGATTAAACACAATTAATGATGAGAGAGGGTTGGATGCACCTGCTTGGACTGACATCCAAGCACACAGACACACACACAGACACACACACTCTGCGCTCTCCCTCAGCGAACCCTGCCACACACTGCGGTAAAGTGTGTGTGTGTGTGTGAGGGGGGGGGGAGGGGCTGGATAAATGGAGGTCCTCTAGTGGAGGAGCTTAGAGTGGTACAAACATGGGCTCCAAGCCCAAACCGCCTCTGCATCTGAGAAGAGGGGGAGAGAAAAAGACAAAATCAAAAAGAGAGAGAGAGACAGAAAGAGAGAGAGAGACAGAAAAAACAGAGTGAAAGAGGGAGAAAAAATGAGGGACATGAGGGAAAATCTGAAAGACAGACAGACTGAATAGGGAGTGGGAGGAAGAGAGAGACCCTATGAAGACCAGACGCTATAGAGGCTCATCCTCCTGACCAGCTATTACACCATGACACTCAGCTGTCAGCGTTCCATCAGCCTGGGATTAGGTGCAAAGAAAGAAGAAAACTCACTAACTTGTGTTGCATTCTGCTTTTCAGTCCAAATGTCACATTTATTGATTTGGCAAAGCAATTCTTTTCAAGTGCTTTCAATTTCTGTTGAAGAATTTCAAGCCTCCCTCGTTGTGCTGTCATAGTCATTGTGTATCTCAGTGGCTGGTGACGGCATTTACTCATTTTGACTTTTTTATCCCTTCTCCAACCTCAATTAGTTATCTTGACCTCCCAAATGTAAACTCTGAAACGTTGCACTGTGTAAACCATTGATGGAAACACTTCTAAAGTCGAGCGAAACAAACTCGTTATCTGTTCCAGTAATTGATTACAACTGTGCGGTGTATGATGCCTGAATTTTAATCTTTGGTTCTAACAGCCTGTGGACATCACCTGAGGACACGGCAGTCATCCCCCCCCCCCTTAGTTGGGAGCGTTTGCGACGGCGGCTGAATTCCCACCCTTCCCTCAGTGACTTTGTGTTAACACAGAGAACCATTAAGCTCCTCCATGGCTCTCAGCGTATTGATCCGGCCTTATGGTAATAGGCGTCTGTCTGCTAATATCTTAATCGGTTAAGTGATCCCATTGATCCCAAGATTGTTCCCTAAGTTCATTTGCCTGGTGCCTTCTAAGACTGGCCTTGGCAGGGACCCTTACAGCTGTGGTTGTGGCGGAGAAGCTAAGCTGCCTTGTAATGGGTCAGTAATTGATATGGCTGCTCCTGCAGAGGGGTGAGACGTGTGGGGATTGGAGTAATGTTGTTATATAAGGCTTCACAGGTCCAAAGACATATGGGGGAACTATAGATTGAGTTCCTCTGCTGTCCACATAATCCTAAAGATATTAGAGTTCTGATGATGCACTGAGCTGCCGGTCTTATGGCTGTTTTCCGCATGTGAACACAGACTTAGAATGCACAGCCCACCCTAAAAAGGAGGAATAAAATGGGTTGACTTCGGAAATGGATTAATGCAATACCTCGGCCCACCATGCATTCTTTCTCAAGCGCGTATCCACAGGAGAGTGCAGCAAACAAGTGCTGCAGTCTAACTAAGGCGGAGAGACAGTCTGGAACGTTCCGCGGGCCCTGCCAGGGTTGTTATCTCCCTCCCATATGTTTACCTCAGGGACTTTCCTCGCACAGTAATTGACTTTCTAGCATGAAGCACTGCACTGGAGGCAGAAGTTTAGTCCACTCGTTCCTGCTGTCACTCCGATAAAACAATTAAAACACTTCAGCAAGCCGACCATGGATGCAAACGCACGGTGGGAGTGGGTAGGGTGGGGCAAAAAAACAATATGTGAGAAAGGAACGGGGAGATGAGAGTCTTTCATTTCATCTACTTACTGTATGTTGTGTTTGTTTGTGTGTGTTTCTGAGAGAGAGTGAGTGTTTTCAGCATATCTCAGCATATGTGAGTAGAAGGTTAAAAATTTGGAACGGAAACAAAGATTCTCTGATGCCAGAAAAAATAGTATATTCAATTAAGCACATTTTAATAACTTGCTTAATTTTTTATTTACATCCATAAATCATACAGAACTAGTAAATAAGAGGCCTTAGGCCAGCGATCCCCCTTTATTCTTAGCATAACAGGGTCATCTGAGGTGTCGCCAGCAACCTCCAGGGCGTGGAGAGGGATTGAACCATTGGCCTCCATTATGTCGATAGTGCAACTTCACAAACAGCAATAGCGGGCCAATCTGATGTGGCTCCTCTACGGCATGTCATCATCCCCAGAGGACACAGTCCCTGCTGTATAGACATGAGATGCAAAGGAGCTCCGCTATTGCTCTTTAGCACACAAGGTTAATCCATGTCTAACATTTGAATTAGGAGGTCACTTACTGACCCCTTTTTTTTTTTTTTTTTTAAAGGTGGTTGTGAATGTCTTTTGGATGCCACTCCCTGGGGCTAACCAGTCGTTGTCAGCTTATGGTGATGATGTGTGTCTCTGTGAAGGGCATATCTGCAGCACACTTGCACTGCAGTGGACACCACCACCAAACCATAGAGATGCTTGCAAATGCTTGTCTTGCTAAGGTGATTTTAGACACAGAGGAAAGACTCAGTCTTGCATCCCAGTAATGAATGCCAAACCCACCATCCACAGCTATTTACTCTTTGATATTTAAGCACCCGGCACCCAAATCTCTCAATTTATGAAATGAGTGGGTAACTAATTAGCAATTACATGGTTATTACTTTTGTTCATTTTATGCTGTAAAAATGTGCGCTCAGCAATATGATTTCTTATTTTAATATCAATTATAATTCTGAGGAGGTGCTTTAATATTTGTATTCGCCATTTAAAAAGGGGTGGGTACAGTTCTCGAAAGAACCGTACAGAGAGAAATAGATTGGACGCTGTGCTACTCATGAAATAAAAAATATGGTTGGATTATTATTCTTTCACTCTACATTTACGTAAAATGACATGAATTATCATGAATTAATGCATGATTTATGCATTACTTCATTCCTTTATATCTTATGAATCATCAGGAATTGACATGAATTCATAGTCTCTCGTTTGTGCATGGACAATACATCAACTAAAGTGTGTGTTCAAATCAGAATTTGAGCAGTGATGATGACATTTTTGGCAGAAAAAGATATAATCATGATCACGATAAATCATAGTTCATAATAAATCATAATTCATGATGATTCATGAGATATTAGGGAATGAAGTAATACAGAAATCATGAATTCATGATAATTCATGTACCCTTACCGTAAAGTGTAAACCAAACAATCATATGGAATTAAAATATGTCTGAAATGATGGGTGCTTTTAAAGTATATAGAAGACAGACTGCAGGGAATAGTTTTAAATATACGGTATCTAAAATATTCTCTTAAAACAACTTACAATCCTGAGAGCCCGGTGTGACTGTAAGAAGTTGTCTGGTCAGTGTGCATGGACCCCGACCAGCATAGCCAACTGCTTTGATTGAAACACAAACATGATAGACATCAGAAGCATCTGTGATGTGTTTGGAATGCATGTGTGTGTGTGTGTGGTGTTGGAGAAGAGTTATATATATATATATATATATAGGGAGAGAGAGATAGATAGAAGGAAGGAAGGAAAAGAAAGTGAAAGAGAGTGGGTGTGTGTGTGTGTGTGTATGTGTGTGAGAGAGAGTGAATCTCTGTAGGAGGGTCGATACAAGGTTGCCCCATTACAGCAGAGAATATCTCACCCCAGCCCAATTACAGCCAAGCCACCGCCAACATCAACAGACCATTACAGCACTGGCCATTCCCTGCAGTGCATCTCCACTGATCAGACCATTAGAGTTATGCCCCATTACTGCTCCATCCACAGCACTCCCATGCCACACTCCAGCAGCACGGCACGGCTCGGCACGCGGCAGCGCCCGGCGCAAATGACAAGCAGGGCAGCACGTGGGAAGGTGCTGCGGTCAGCCTCCACACCAGCCTGGCCCCCGCTGACCCCAGTGATGTGGAAGCGGGGAGCATTGTGGTCCAAATTGCCCACCAGTGATAATGATGGGAGTCGCGACGGCACTATAATAATGATGATGAAGGTCATGGTGGTGCTGATGATGATGATGGTACTGAGGATAATGATGAGAGAAGATGTCATTCCTGAATTGTACCAAACAGAACCAGATTAATTGACTGCACGGTTAAGCTGCTATTTCTCTCATTGTACCAAAATCACATGAAAGCCTGAAGAATGTTCCGGTTTTCAAGGAAGCTTGTGTTCTCCATCGGAACCTGTTATGTAAACAGCACTCAGCCATGGCTGTTGCGGTGAGGTATATGTATACATCATATTTGGTTCCATAAAGAAGACTCCAACAAGCACCCTCCTCAAGCACACACTGGGGGATGATTCAGTGGCCTTTTATGATGCTGCAGTATACTACACAGTACTTATTAAATGAGTTTAGAGGGGCCTCCTCCTTTCCCACTAATTTATGAGAGTCCTTCAGATCTGGGCGCATTTTATAATAAGCTTTGCGCTGGGCCATAAATAACTCGGGGGCACTCCCTAAATTTATCATTAAACATGCCGGATCTATTTTTAAGCTGTTAAAACTCCAAGAGCTCTCAAGGTGAACCATAAGGCCGGGCCCGGTGCTTTATCGCTGGGCTCCAGTGCTGAAGGTAGAGTTCTGCATGTAACACTGGGCAGGACTGCTGCCTAGCTGGTGCACAGCTGCATGCAACAACATGGGCTTGGCAGCCATATACAGGAGGAATAGCTCATGAGCAGAGCTGGGTTTTTGCTTCATTTTCTTTCATATTTTAATAACTTGTAATTACAGAATGTTGTGGGAACCATATTAAGAATCTGATCAAATGAGTGTCAGGGTTGCAGTATGGAGAGCTGGACCGAGGCGCAGGGCAAGTCAAGAACGAGGCACACTTAAGCTTTAAACCAGGAATCTTTAATGCGAATGCACACTACAACCACGAAACAACATCAATGACCGACAGGGGACTGAGGGAGACAGAGAGTTTAAATACACAGGGGTTAAACAAGGCTAACAAGGCACAAGTGGACAAGAAACAAGAGACAGGTGAACACAGGGCTGGAAATCATAATTAAACTAGCAGACTAATAATGAGGAACAGGTGAGGGGCGGAGACACAGGGAACTAAGACATGGCAAGACAAACAAAGGAGCACATGGCTGACAGGAACTAAAACACAGGGACAGGAAGTAAACACAGGAGCACATGGCACAGGAGGTAAACAAAGGAGGGACAGGGAACACAGGATCGTTACAATGAGATTATAAATAAATTATGTTTTTTTTTTTTATCAACTTGTAAAGCCTAATCCATGTGCAGATATGATCTGTTGCAAATTGTTATGGTTTTTATGAGGCTTACATTTTCCAGCAGAGAATGTGATACAAGGGATGTTGTTACTCCACAAAATGATGAAGAAAACCAGGTGAAATGATTAAACATGTTGGATGGGCACATTCTTTTAGAAGCACCCCACTCATATCATCAAATCAAGATCAAGCTGAACATTAACGTGTTGAAAGAACAGACTAGCATTTGGTATAACCCAAGGGGGACATGTCATTTTCCAACAGAATGTTAATTGCTTCATGTTTGGATGACTGTGCATTTGGAGTTCATGGAGCGTTTCAGCTATGCTTTTCTATGCTTTTACCTGTATGAGTGCTCACAGAGTAGAACTCATCTGTGTGTGGTTAGCATAGGCTACTATTCTCCCACTTGATGTTCAGTAGCACATGTGATTTTTGTACATATTACATACATATTTCAAAACCGAACTTGCTTCTGAGAATGGATAATTCTCATGGTATGAACTGAGCAAAATGAAAGCAAATGCAACAAACGCATGTTACGCATTTGCCTGTTGAGTAAATTGCAATCCTTTGAACTAAATGAATAGCACCAATTCATGTTACAACACCAGCAACCACAACAACAGGAGTCCCTGTAGAGATGCTTCACAAACATCCCCTCTCCATCATTCTATTTGGGATTCACCAGTCCTGACAAAATTTGAATAATCATTCCATTAAGCCGCATGGTACCAAATCCCTCTCTATTCCAAACAAGGGGATATTTTTAGACTTTGTGCACAAACATTCAGCATTGTTCCCGTTCGATTCCATCTTCTCAGCACATTTCCTGCCTCCTGCCTCCACCATCACCTTTTCGTCGCATGTGGCATCCATATTAGCCAGGGTATATATCGCTTTCTAAAGATCCTCGCATTAAAATTCAGTTCAATCCCATTCGGCTAGCTTAGCTATAAGCTCATTTACTCATCTGAGAATATAGTCCAGTAAACCCGAGTAAACCAGCGGTAAATCTGGGGCACACGTTTGCACGGGAAAGCTGGCTGTATGCAGATCCCCACCAGTGCTGGGTAAACAGACGGTGGTTAAGCATAATGTAAAGAAGAACCAGGGACAAAAATGACTGCCTCCAAAATCAAGAGAGGAGTTCTGCAGTCCATAGCAGCACAAGTTCATGACCTCTTCGATTACTGGGAATTACAGTAGGCCCCTGTTTATGCTCATCAGCTTTAAACTGTGTAGTCTAAAATTAACAGCTGTATAATAAAATGTATATGCATATGGAAAGAATCAACAAATGGTTTTCTGATGTAAAATCAGAAAATAATATCTCCATATTTATCTCCCATTATCTAAACCATGTTTTTTACACTGAATCTTCAAACACTGTGACCATGTTATATACGAACACATTACAAACAGACCGTCCTCCTCCATTCCGAGTTGGAACCGATCCAACAGTCAATCAAGTCCTCCCACACATAATCAGTGTGAAATTCTCTTCCCCACACACATTATTTATAATCACCACCAGACACAGGCTCTGAGAACAACCTGTTGTGGCTCGCTCATCCATCCTACCCCCCACCCCCAGAGGGTCAGCCATGGTCCTCTTGTGGACAGCCCACAGCAGAAGTTGTGTGGGCCGCTAATATGGCAGCCACGTGCTGGCCGTTCATCATTCAATAGCGCGATGGCTCACCTACGCTAGGAACAGCTGCCTCGGCGCCACCATTCCACAAGTACATCTGCTGGCTGTTTGGGCTTTTTGATTGGATCATCTGTGGCAGATTGGGCCCATTTAAAACCGTGCTGTGCGGAATATGCCAGGATTAACACTGGAATCTGGTGCCCTCAGGTACAGCAGGCTCTCTCCTGCAAGAGCTCATTTCGCGGATATGGTGAGTGGGTGGTGCACAGGTATGTTCACAAGCTGTGCACGCACAAAAAAGAAGGCTACAGTAGCCTATGTGAAGAGCTATGTGAAAAACAAAATAAAACTACAAACACATAATAAAAAAAGGAACGCAAACAAAAGTCAACAGTCAATGAACGATGCACAGGAGTCCGTGTGTGACGGAAGAGAGAAAATGGGCAATGATCATTTGACAAACGACTTCACGCGCTGAGGATGACTTTCATGAACCTCCTGCCATTCCCGACAGCTTTTGTGCTGACTCCCCCGACTTGCGAGCCCTTTCTAGGTGCACTTCAGAAATCACGCCTGACAACCTTGACAACCTGGCGTCCCTGGCCGGGCCCTCCACCCGCTGCTCGGCCCTTTGATTGCCGGAGCGTCTGCCTGCCATTAAAGCTCATTAAGTCTGATCATTTTATCGGAGGCAGCCGTGTTGCAGCAACGGCTGAATTATTTATCGCACCCCCCCCTCCTCAAATGCAAGAGGCAGCGCCGGAGCAAGCATAACGCTTGGCTCTATGTAGGTCACTTCCTCCCTCTTGCCTGCATGGCAGGAAAGACGAACTTGGAAGGAGAAGGAGAGAGGGAGAGAGAGAGGGAAAGAGAGGGAGAGAAGAGGGAGGGAGAGTTTCCTATTATAGCAGGCACACAAGGCAGAGAAGATAAGACAGCCCCAGACCGTAAAGCAGACTGACACACACACACACACACTTTTCACTGGGGTACCAGACCTCACAATGATGAGAACACAGAGACAGTCAAAGAGATTTCCTGGCCATGGTCCTGTTGATGTCCTCGTCCGATCTGGGAGCTGTCCTGACAGTGATTAGGTACAGTATTTATTGTTTGTTAACTAGTTCTAATCAGAAAACAAAGCAATGAGGATACCTATTAGCTTCCATCCTTGTAAGACACACACTTCATTCAAGACATAAAGGGAAGACTAAATAAGGGAACACTTATATGTTATCATCTCTATAAGGTCATTATACTGAGGAGAGAATGATTATATTAATACATACAATGATACATTCATTCATACAGTATAATCACCACTTCCTATGTATTATGAAGGCAATCACAATGGCAAGTATGGGCAGGATTGGCTATATATATTCTAATTACTGAAAATGAAAAGACTAACAACAACAATATCTTCAATAAAGCCGCTTCAATTTAGAACCATTTGTTCTAACTCAAAACCTTTCATGCAAAATTATGTCTATTTATTTTTCTCTGCATCATAGCAAAAGCTACCAAACCCAACATGCAGTGTCCAACTCTAGCCCATGGGACTGGTATCTGGGGCCTGAGTGAGGTTATGTCCAGAGCAAACCTGTATGACAGACACAGCAAGGAGGGGGGGGCTGTGCCTTATGAGTAACCATACATCATAGGCCCTTACTTTGCATCCAGATGACATCCCTTGACACAAACATTGATGTCTGGGAGGGTCAAGGGTTCACCGCTCAGTATCACCTGGTAGCCCTGACATGACAGAGCCAGTCCCCCCCCCCCAATCCCCTGCCTTGCGTCCACGTTGGCCTGGCTCACATGTCAGAGCGCAGGAATGTGGGTCAGGGTTCCCACGCGCCTTGTCCTGTTGGCTTCTGCCGGGCCGGGTGACGCGCGATGGGAGCGGCTGCGGGGGTCAGCGGGGGTCAGCGCGGGACACACAGGGGGCACGGGGCCACAGGAGGACAGCTGCGTCATGTGCATGCGCTGGAGACGCTGGCCACGCTCGAGGGTCCATAGCCGCTAACGCACCACGGGAGGACTGCCATGACATGCTCAGAGCGCATGCATCATGCTAGGAGTAAGGAATCATGGCAGAGTGGACGGAAGGCAGGAATGTCCAGGAGAGAGAAACAGCGTTTTGAAGCAGGACATCATATTCACTACATGCACAGCAAACCAAATGACGTTGTAACATTTGAGGAAAGAGTCTGGGTATTGGGAACAGATTCATGCAAATGTCCTCATGATGGACAGATTTACCGTACTATGAGGGGACCGTCTCAATAGCTTGCATGTGTATGCTGTAGGTCTTTCAAGCATATAGCCCCACATGCAAATTGCCCTTGATTAGAAGACAAAGGCAAATGATTTGCAACGACAGTCTACTAACACATATCACACCAGCCACACAAGCACCTGGACCCCAGATCCATAATTAAATTCTTAAGAGTTTAATCAGAGGCCTCTTTCCACTCGTATTCCAGCGGCAGCTCTCTCCCTCTCAATCTCCTCTTGTACTTGTGGAGCATGTCTATGGACATTTCACGGAGACCATGAGAAATGAAAGCAATTACAGCCTTAGAGAGGCAATTATATGTTTCACATGTAGGCCAAGGCAATAAATAATAGCAAATTCACTCGCTTACTTGTTTTGTAATTGAAGAACAATTGAAGTCGAATGGGAAAAAAGGCACGTGTGGCGCACTGATGCCGAGGCCATTGTGTTGTGGCCTCACAGAGACAGTGAGAATACTTAATGCCTGACAAAGCCGGAAGAAAATCCAGGCCGGCAACCTCCTCTTAGATTCCTGACACTGAGCCATGAAGGAATGGGTGAGTGTGTGTGTGTGTGTGTGGTAAGCGACGCTTAAAAAGGAGGTGGAAATGCAAAATTAAGCAGTCCTTTGTAGGCATTTGTTAGACATCTAAGGAAATAGTGCAAAAAACCTGGAAGCAGTGGCGCGTACGCGTTTAAGTGGTTGTAGAGTGGTCGAGAGAGAGAGAGCGGCACAAATTTAAACCAACAGCTCTGAAAATGTGAGAATGTCTGTGTGTGTGTGTGTGTGTGTGTGTGCGAGAGAGAGAGTGAAAGAGAGAGAGGGTGAGAGAGGGTGTGTGTGTGTGGCAGGAGCTGAAACAGAGATCTGCTAAACGCAGAATGTGGCGCCACATTTTTCCCCTCCGTTTTTCCGCTGTGCTTGATGGGCTCGTTTGCGAGCGCTAAAGCACTTTATCTCGGGAACGGCGATGCTAAATAAGCAGCTTATGACAACGGGCCCTGCTCTGTTCGCTGGGGTGTTTGTCACTCTAAGTAGCTATCCATGTTCGCGGCGAGGGGAACATCAAAGGCCTCCGACCACGTCCCAGCTTGTCTGAGGAACCACATCCGCCACCACCATGCTGAACATGCAGACAGAGATTCCCTTTAAAAAAAAGGACACAAAAAAGCTCCTCCACCACCAAGAGTGAGGAGTGAATGAACTTGCCTGTTGGGGCACATCGTCACTGTCTGGCTGTCTCGCCTCGGCTGCTACCGTGGGAGCAAAATGACACCGGCATATGCTGCGGAAAACAAATAAGAGCGATGAGAGTGCGCCGAGGGTTTGGTGCCGGGGCTGACACCGCCATGTCAAAAACCGCAGCCAAGTAGTCTCACGGCCCCCTGAGGGACGAGTGGAGACCGAGCGAGGACGAGCTGGGGCGCACAGCGGCGGCGCCCACGAGTCTCCAGCTCCCATCCAAACTCGCATCCGCAGCTGATTGTGATCTGCACGGGCTCAGTCTCTCATCAGGTGCCATCAAGGCCTAGGGTGGACTGGACTCGCCTTGTCCACTGCTGTTCAGCAGCGTGAGACAGGGCTGACCTTCAGCTCAAAATTGCTCCTTCAGATTCAGGAATCAGAACAGTCAGAATTATGTAGGACTTGGAGCCATTTTTAGAGCCGGCAGAGAGCAAGGGTCAAACGAAAAAAGTCCTCTAGGCCATGCCCCCAACCAACAGCATATCCATAACAGAAGAGTAACATATTCAAGTACATGACATGACATTACATTTTCATCACATAAATGGCTCAAGAGGGGCCATACTGTGAGCCACTCCCGCTTCGGTCACTTCATGCTGAAGTGCTCCGCATGACAGCGGCACTTTACACAAGATCGAACATCATCTCACTTAGGCACACCACCAGACCACCCAACACATTCTTCTGTACATCCACCCAACCAGACAATAACTTGGATTCTGATCATTCATTCTGCGTTACATTTTGCTCATTCTCTAGCTTCATTTTCTGTCTGCCCTCAAAAACTGATGCACATACCGTTTGTGCATCACTTTCACTTCCAGGGATGGCGCGTTATTTGGTCATGTTAATGAGCGTCTCTTGTAGGTACTAATCACCTGGCTCCCCTGAAGGTTGTCGCTCCGCACAGAGGATATGAATAAATTATTAAATTAAATCTAATTTCATTTATTTCATTTGCCGAGCTGATGAAACCAATTCCTGCACCCCTCTCAAAGGATGTCGCTTGCCTGACCCCCCCAAGGTTTTTTACTTTTTCCGAAGCATTTACATTTAAATTCAGCTAATGAAAATAAGAGCTGTAAAAAATACCGCACAGCCTCTGTTCGAACACGGAGGTGAGAAATGGTGTGAAGGCTAAACTTGGATTAAAAGGTGATGGTGTCACTGCGTTAAAGACCAAGAGATGATAAGAATGTCCCAAGAGAACCATTCAAACACAGAAACTGTGGAAAAGTGGAAACTGAATGAGAAGTGGAATGCATTGACTTTTGGAATATTAAATGCCATTGAAAACCACCAAACATTAAAATACTAAAAAGTCAATTTTCTGGGTAATCTCATCAAAAGCATCTCTAATGGTAACAAAATTAAATGGAATAAAAGTTCACATGGCCTGAAAATCCAAAACTTCAATTAGTGTAAGATTCTTTCACCTATGGTAAACTACTACTTCTACCAGCTCTGCAGTCAAAACATGAGCCCCCCATGCATAGATCTCGTCTCAAGATATCCCATGGTGACCCTGTCCCCTGTCCAGCTGAGGGCTTGGCACTTATAAAAAGAGTCTGTGCATGGGGCACACGAGGGGCACTGGCGTAGCCCGCACTCTGCCCATGGACGCGGCGGGCTGATGGATGTGAGGGAGCAGCAGCGCTGGTGTGTCATGCGCCTGCCACTTGGCAGGAGATATTTAAAGCAGCAGATGCTCGGGGCGCCGCTCTGCTCTCCTCACACTGCCATTCCAACCAGACCGCTTCAGACTGAAGGGCCATTTGCAGCATCTCCAACCCACCACACACACACAGACACACACAGACACACACACACCGACTATTCACATCTGTTTTACATGCGTCAGCACTAGGGTTGCCTCTCCAAGCTATGGTGTGTGAATGCTGAACAACATTCACTCAGCTCTGCAGGTTTGCTCACCAGATCTGCTCTCCTCCAGGCTCACCATCCCTACAACTCAACACTACCTCAAACGCAGAGAACTGACACAGGTGCGGGTTCTGATAGTTCTGCTTACATACCACCTGGAATAATTATGAATAAATAAAAACACTAGCCCCCAAAAAAGTACTTTTAAAACTCCACTTTAAAGAGCATAGCAAATGGCACAAAAATCATAACATTACAAAAAAAAAAAATGCTGTATATAGAGAGTGGAGAGAGGAGAGAGTGGGAGGGTGGTCCTCACCTCCCAACCTGCTCCCAGCCCAGCCCAGCCCAGCCCTAACTCTAGAGCTCTATGGATTTCCCCTCCTCTGCCAGAGAGTGGATCTCTTGGTCTGTCTACTGGTCCTGTCCTCCCCTCCTGCTGCGCCTCCATGCACAGCTGCCCCTGGGCTCAGGCTGCTGCTCTTGAGTGTGCCGTGTGAGCCACAGGAAAGCTCCCGGCCATGCTGCCCGGGCCCAGGAAAGCAGACAGCCAGGCCACTGGAGGAGACCAGGAAGCATGCAACACGCCACATCATGGCATGGCTGACAGGCCACACACACACACACACACACACACACACACACACACACACACACATACTCCCCGGTGACACACAAGTGACTCACTCAAACAGACTCAGCTGTTACACTCGAGCACACATGTGCACATTCCTTGTCACACACATACTACCACACACACACACAAACAAGCACACAGAAAGATGCGTATCCACATGCATGCAGGCGCACGATGTGATGGAGGGCAGAGGAGGAGGACGCCTGCTAGAGAGCGCCACTCCATCTGGGGGAGAGGATAGAGGTGTCCAGGGTCCTGTCCCCGGGGCAGCCAACCCATCTGAACCCACTCCTCACATCAATAATGCCTGCGCCGTGTGTCATGCAAGCCTAAGGATGGAGCTGAGGCATTATGCATTCAGCAGAGCCGCGCTACTCAGAGGCTGCCCCCCACCCCCCTCCCTCCCCAGGTGAGGGACCGTACCGTGGACCTCCTTCACCGCGGGGACCCGCCGGGGTCAAGCTGCAATTACACCTCCCCATCACTGGGGGCTGCGCTAATGAACACTCCACAGGCACTCCACCTCTCAGGGCGGGGGGAGAGGCTCGCTTCTCCAAGGAACAGAGATGGAGGAGGTGAAGTTCTAGAACCCTCAGATCACGTGCTCTACAGTTCTTACAGCTGAAGCTCACAATATTTACCTCAGTGCCTGTGGGCTCTGCATCTCATGTGTGGACTTTGCTTACATGAATACATGCGGTTATTCGTATTACCAATTTATGTAATTATATAAAAGTAACAACTTGATGATTGGTAGTATAAGAAGGGCAAAAATGTTCTGTAAACAAAAGCTATTGTTATATTTGCCAAACTATTTACCGTAATCCACAGTAAGGCTATATTGATTGATCTATTTGATGGGATGAAAAACAAAACACATTAAAAAGACAAAGCATTTATTTTCAGACTTAATAGCTTCATATTAATTTATAATTTTATTTGGAATGTACACATAATTAGTTGCCATTTTGGGCTTCATTGGTAACATTGCATGTCCATATAGAAATATACAGCATTATGGGGCTCCAATCATATATCTGACTGCGCATGTTGTTGGTATGCCATACATACATTCAGTTCTGAATAAAATAATAGAGCCATCTCTGCCTGACACATAGAAAGAATGTGCTTCTCACCGCTTTCTGAGTGATACCTGACCCATGACTTGAGGTAATACGGTGTACTTTTGATATCCCTATTCATGAGCTCGGTGTGTTTACAGTATGTTTCGGGGGCTCAGAGGCTCTACACTGAACATGTATAATTTATGTGGGGCTGGGTATGGGCTTATGTGTACACATTATAGGCTTTCAGGTGCTTTTTTCTGTTGGCTTTTGAAGTCAGCCCCACCAGCACACGCAGCCCTTGTGAGGAGAGTTAATAGAGAGAAACAGGGAGGCCAGTAAGGCTAACGCTAGCTTGATGTCAGAAAAAGGGTAGGGAGGTGGTGTGTGTGTGTGTGTGTGTGTGGGGGGGAGGTATGATGGAGGCCCCTGGCGGGCTGGTAGTGCTTTCTCCATGGTTGGGTTTTGTTCTCAGCAGTGGGGCTCTGGTGGTGCGTTGCAGGGGCCTCGGGATGATGTGTGTGTGTGTGTGTGTGTGTGTGTGTGTGTGTGTGTGTGTGTGTGTGTGTGTGTGTGTGTGTGTGTGTGTGTAAAAGGCATTAGGGTGCGTTCAGGTTCAGAGCATATATAGGGACTTTCAAAGACAGACACGGTCCACCCAGCCTGTCCAGCCCTGCACACCCCCAGTCTCACACCCTCTCTGTACTGCTCTTCAAACAGCCTCCCGGGCAACACAGGCGGCTGCGCCAAAGCTGCTTTAATTGGTGCTGTTAATAATGTCTTTGTGTGTGTGTGTGTGTGTGTGTGTGTGTGTGTGTGTGTGTGTGTGTGTGGCTCTCCCTCTGTTCTCCTCCTTTCCCTCTCCCTCACTACAACACTCTTCCATCTTCTTTGTCTCGGTTGTCTTTCTAGTCTGCAGTGTTTTTCTGTCGCAGAGACATACCCTCCATCCCTCCCTCCCACTTAAACAAACTCATTTGCTCTTCATCTTTTACTCTTACTCCCATCTCCCTCTCTCTCTCTCTCTCCCTCCCTCTCTCTCTCCCTCTTTCTCTCCCCACCATCTCCTTCTCTCTCTCTCTCTCCCCCCTCTCTCTTTCTCTCTCCCCCTCTCCCTCTCTCCCATTACAGCAGGATGCGGTACTTGAGGGCCCGGGGGACCCTGTTGATGACCAGGCGTCCGTCGTAGCTGAGCGAGGCGAAGAGCCAGGGGTCGGCGGACGACCACTCCAGCGCGTACACGCTGTCCTCATGCTCCTCATATGTGGCGATGATGCTGTCCTGTAGCGGCTCCCTGCTCCTGTCAAAACCACACACACACACACACACACACACACACACACACACACACAAACAAACACAAAAAAAACACACACACACTATAACAACCCCTGACTGTCAATCACCCGCTGTCGCTTGGCAACGTCCTTTCTGTACTTAGGGGCTTGTTTGTGAGTTTGGACTCACTGGCCAGCTGGGACACACACACACACACACACAAACAATCACTCACACACACACACACACTGCTGTTCGGTCGGTCGGTCACCGTACCGCAGGTGTCTTTGCTGTATGCAGGAGCTGCATGTCTAGAGGCTTTGGAGGGGTGCCACAGTCACAGCTGTCCCCTGCTCCTGCCACCCTACACAGGACTGGTGTGAAAATGTGTTCTTGCTGCTGCTCATTAACAAACACTAGCAGCAGCAACAGTGAACGAGTGCAGGAGGAGTGCTGGGAGAGGGGAAGAAACACACAGATAGGCAGGCAGAACAGATGCAGAGAGAGAGTGAGGGTGGAATAGAGAGTGCAAGAAATAGAGAAAAAGTCAAAAAAGTAAGGGAAAGAAAGAGAGAAAAAGAAAGGTGGACAGTGAGATGGAGGGATGTGGACAAGGGAATGGTAATGTGAGAAAGAAAAAACAGAAAGAGTACCACACTGTGTGAGATGGAGAGAATGCAGGACAGAAGAGAGAAGAGAGAGAGGTAGAGGAGTGCGACAGGGCCAGAAGGACGACAGGAGAGAGCTTGGTCCAGCATACTTTTCCTCCTGGTGGCCGTCCTCGCCGTCGCTGAGGTCATCGTCGTCCACCAGGTGGCCGAAGGGCTCGGAGGAGATGGACACCATGTTGGACAGGATGACCCGGCTGTCGCTGCTGCCCGTCAGTAGCAGCTGGTCGTGGGAGTGGTTGTACCTGACGCTCCACACCCTGCAGGGAGAACGACAGAGAGAGTGAGAATGAGAGAGAGAAAGAAAGAGCGTGAGAGAGAGAGAAAGAAAGAGGAAGAGAGCGAGAGAGCGAAAGAAAGAGGGAGAGTGAGAGAGAAAGAAAGAAAGAGAGAGAGAGAGAGAGAGAGAGAGAAGGGGACAGATGGAGGAGTCTAGTCGGTCACTATCCTCTGCGTCTCCACTGCGGCTGGATCTCCACGTCAGATTGTTTTGGGAAGACGGAGACGATGATGCCCCCCCCGTCGTCTCTAAATCAGATGTCTGCCTCCACTGTCCGTCTCTGTCAGTCACCTGGACGATGCCAGGTGGTTCTTAGTACCCCCAATTTCCATCTGTCTCTCTCTATGCACCTCTCCCTTGCACCTCTCTCTATCTCTCTCTTTCTCTCCACAATTCCCCCTCTACCTCTCCATCGCTCTCAGTCAGCCTCTCTATTGTTCAAAGCTTACCTCCTTCACCCTCTCTCTCTCTCTTTCTGCAATCCCCCCACCATCCTTTCCCACTCAACCTCTCTCCTTCCTCTGTGCTCTATGCATTTCTGCCCCCCCCTCCACCCTGTCTCCATCTCTCATGGCCCTGGGCAGAGAGGATCGCTGCTCCTTACTGAAGGGGTGTGTGGGGAGGGGGATTGGAGGTGGATAACCGGTGCTGTCGACAGAAAATCTGGCTCAGTCAACCCTTTCCCTCGGCTCGGCTAATCTGCTTCACTCCCAAAAATATTCCCTAATACCCCTCGCCCCGCGGCTCAACCGGGCAGCCCAGCTCTCTCTGCCCTGCCTGCATGCCTGAGTGGGGGGAGGAGGCGGGGGGGTGGGTGTCCTGTTGTGGCTTTGTAATTTCCTATCTAAATAGGATCAAATCTTCTTTGCTATTGATATGTTTTTTTTTAACCCAATCTCGCTCTATGATAGCATCCTGTGTCTGATGCGTTATCGTGCCGTGATTGGTGTGTGTGTGTGTGTGTGTGTGTGTGTGTGCGCGCCTGTCTGTGTGTATGTGTGTGAGCATGTGTGCATGTGTGTGTCCGTGCGTGTGTGAGAGAGAAAGATTATGTCTCTCTCCCTCTCTCTCTCTGTGTGTGTGTGAGTGTGAAAGAGTGAGAGAGAGAGAGTTTGAGAGTGTGCTCTTGGGCGCTAGAGAGGCTGTGTTTTGCACTTTAAACAATATGATTGTGTATTCTGCTAGTACACAAATATGAAAACACGCGGATAAGGGCGCACACACACACATAAACACACACACACACACACACACCTCTTTAGGCTGGCATGGAACACAGCATAACTACAAACCTATCCGCAGGCATACTGCGGCACACCAGAGCTGCATTCACAAAGAACATGTGCACGGAACACTAATTGGGACGTGCACACAAACACTTCCGTAACACAAAACACACACACACACACACACACACAAACACACACACACACACACACACACACACACACAAGCTCAGACACACTGAGGAGTATCTACATGCTTAGAAAAATAAATATGTACAAACACACACTCAGCATCAGAGCAGCGATTCTCACATACACAGACACACACACACAGACACACACACAGACTCACACACAAACTCACACACACACACACACACACAGAAAAAGCAGAGAGAGAAAAGCAGGCTTTGAATTTGATGTCTGGTTTAAGAGGGAGGATCAGAGAGAGCTCTCTGACACTCAAACCTGACAGGCATACACACTCTGTGTGTTTGTGTGTGTGTATGTGTATGTGTGTGTGTGTGTGTGTGTGTGTGTGTGTGTGTGTGTGTGTGTGTGCGCGTGAGCGAGAGGGGTAGAATTCCTATGTGCTCCTCTCTGATGGAGAGCATGGCTATGAGCAGTGTGGCTGCCACAGAGGAGAGCTGGACATATGCTTGCATGCCAGCACGGTCATTATGGATGTGTCCACACGTGCACCGCATCCCTAACACAGAAACACTCACATGCATTTATGAGCATATGTGTCAGCTCCAATAAGTATAAATCTGTGTGCTGGTGTGCACGCATGCGTATGCGTGCGTGTGTGGGCGTGTGTGGGCGTGTGTGTGTGTGTTGGAGTGTGAACACACATACTGTATGTGCATATGCATTTGGACCATGAGAGTATCCTTTGCTCATTGACTTTAAAACTAGATCATTATAAGTTTATATCATAATAGAAATGGATTTGCCTTTTTCTGTTTAATAAAGGAACCAAGTACAGCACAATGTTTAGGTTAGGGCTCCTGCATATATAACAATTATTTACATGTAAGCTTGGCCATCATCGAACATCGTCTGTCACATGGCAATGACAACAATGGAGCTATGGTGTCTGACACCTTGTGCTAATCACCATGCTACAGTGTTAACTTCATGAGTGGCTTTTGACATGGCTATCACTGACTATAATGAATCTGGCCCAATGCATTTTTACTGACAGCTTGTTAGCATCTTAATGAATTGTGCTCAGTCCACTAAATGCCCCCTATCATTATATTAGGTTCAATTGGTGACACAGGCAACAATGTCTCACCATTTCTTAACTAGTAAAAGGAGGTATCAGCAATTTAAATCCCCCAAACTGTTTCCAGGCTGTTTAATTTCTGGCAAAACCATTATAATATGGCAGCTATCAACACAGTATATGATGAATGCTGCAATCAATAATCAAGAACTGGCATTTTCCCTTTTTGAAACTTTACTTTTTGAAAACCATCAGCAATTCACATCCTAAAACAAATCGCTCATCTCATTGGTCTTAAGTTTATATTACGGGCAGCCGTGGCCTACTTCGAACCTGTAACCGGAGGGTTGCCGGTTCGAACCCCGACCAGTAGGCACGGCTGAAGTGCCCTTGAGCAAGTGTTTCACTAATTCACTGATTGGGATAAATGCAGAGACCAAATTTCCCTCACGGGATCAAAAGAGTATATATACTTATGCATGAGTGTATAGATTTTTGGGTACATATAGAGCGTGTGTGTGTGTGTGTTTGTGTGCGTGTGTGTGTCTCACCAGTGTGAGTGCTCTTCCAGGCTCTTCACTGGTTCGTTGACATTCCTCACGTCCCAGAACTTGACCTTACAGTCGTCCCCACAGCTGGCTAGATAGTACTGCTTGTTGGGATTGAAGTCCAGGTCTCGCACCAGCTGCCCGTGGGCATTCTCAATACAGTAGATCTGACTGGACGTGTGAGAGAGCAAGAGAGACACACATCAGACACACAGCGGAACACAGAAGGACAAAAAGCAAAACGGGAGAAAAAAAGGAGGACAGAAGGAAGAAAAGGAATAGAGAGGGGAAAAAATATCTACAATGCTGATCTCGTAAATCTGGGCTGGCTCGCACTTCTGGCAGTCAAGGCCAGACTCCATCTGAAATCAAATAAAAACCTGACAAGCCATAAAGAACCCCGTGCTCACACCACGCAAGGTGATGACTTGCCATGAAGCGTTAAGCGTTTGGGTCGCTGTTTGTGTTTGATGACCCCCACCCCCCCTCTCTTTTCCTCCCATTTGAATGAACAGACAGTACGCCGTGCTCTAAGCTCCAGGATCCACCTCCTGAGGTCGGTAGCTGGCTCTCCCTGCAGAGGATCATGGGAGATCTTGTCAGATTTCCTCGCCATCTCTCCCCCCCTTCACGGGCTATCTGGCGGCACGTGGATCTTATTATGCAATTACCACGCTAATTAAAAATCTCATTAAAACTGGAGGTGAAAAAAATTGACCTAAGGGGGGTAACTGGGCTTCAATTAGGTCAAGCTTAGAGTCTATATCCTCACAGATTTCCTCATGACTGGAGCTGGAAGGGTGTGAAGAGTCTAGATCTCTGTGCAGCCACGATGCTAATAAGTGGATATTACCAAATTAACAGAGAGGGAGAAATGAAAAGCTTGCTGTAATAAAATGCATGTGTTTCACCCCCTCTCGCCTTGTCCAGGGTTGAACATCCTAAGTGGCCTTTTTGTTGAGAAAGCTCTAACCGTGGTGCCTTGTCTTCGCTGAAGCAGCAGGAACAAAAACAAACGGGTAAACAAAAATCGTCTGCGTCTAGCGAGTCAGGGCCACAGAGGCTACTGGATGGAGCGTGGACACAGTGAGACGGCCTTCCTTGACTGACTCCGAGGTAACCACAGCGACCTCTGGCCAGGGTGGGGGGTGTGGGGGTGTGGGGTGAGGAGGAGGTGTAAACTCGTGCCTGCTCGTCTTAGCGAGAGGGGACGTGCGGCAGGGCCGAGGAAATGGAGCAGGAAATTGGGTTAGTCTCGCCGCGCTTCCGAGCCCCTCCATCCTTGCAAATCTGAAATTGGGATCCGATCAGGCAAAGCCCGGCAGAGGCAGTGACGAGCTCGCCAACGTGAAGAGGATTAGGCCCTTCTCTCTCTCTCTCTCCATCCCTCTCTCTCTCTCTATCCCTCACTCTCCCACCCTCTCTCCTCTCCCGCCCCCTAAAGCCGCTGGACAGGACCAAACCCAATCTAAAGCCACCTACCGCATACCCCACAGGCAACAAAAGTCATTACACACCCCCGCAAATGCGCACACGCACACACACACACACACACACACACATAGAGGACACCCCCAAACACGTGTGCACACGCGCACACACACACACACACAAACAGGCCGAGTGATAAATCGCTGTGTGATGGGGACAGACTGGATCTCTGGGAAGGGGTGGGGTGTAGGGGTAGAGAGAGAGAGAGAGCGAGCGAGAGAGAGAATCACACACACTGACAAGCCTCTGTTTCTATGGCAACCACTGGCCCCCTGAAATCATTTCTCTTATCAAAATTAGGCTGAGGCTGGGAGGGTGAGCAGGTTAGCATGGGCCGCAGAGCGCAGCTGTGTGTGTGTGAGTGGCAATCGGGATCTACAGGACTGTCTCATCAAATGAGTCTATTTACACAACATGGCACCTCTGGAAGTCAAATAATGACTTCAGCCAGCACGGATAATTCACTGAGAGTAAGAGCATAAAAGTTAGGATCTACTGGCAGTGAAGTTGAGGAAAGAGACAAACATATGTGCCCTATAAATGCAAGGTTTCATTCACAGCATCATGGGCCCAGCGCTGTCTCCAGGGGAATATTAGTTTAAAAAGGTCATGGGAAATCTTGTTGACGGCCTTGAAAGTTCAAGGTTTGATTGAACATTTCCAGACACTTCCACCTCAAAGCTATATTTTTCTACCTCTGTAAAACAGATGGTGATTCAACTCAGCCTATGGCAGGCAGGGACTTAATGCCTCGGTGTGCAGAGTGTCAAAGGGACTACGTCTCAGACATACACTTAAAGACAAGGCATTTAAACCGGAAGCCATTTTGGTTAAAAAAACAAAGCCAAGAAAGAGCTAATATGGCTGTAATCAATCATATTCACTTCCCATTTAGACTGAGAGAAACTGCCAATTGCGTAAAATTTATTGAAATCTACTCAAGCTGAATATTATACAGTAAATCATATGCAGTAATGCACTTCACTTTTGGGCTCTTCTAAACTTCGGTTACAAAACCCTACATTAAAGTAGAATCTTATTCAAATGTTCCCGGAGGATAGCAAGCTGTACAACAACAAGGGCTTGGCAGTATCAGAACATAACCATCATTCATATTCCATCATTATTATTGTTCATCTGAGTAGGAGAATATGCTAGACCCATCCAAAGCGGTTCTGCTTCGACGTAGACACGCTTCCTGCAGTAGGGCGTCTGCAGATGTCTGCGCCTCCCGTCCCTATATTTGGTCTGGGCAGACCTCCCTACACACAGTGGAGGGTTTTTGTTCTCCGCGCGGCGGGGGATCATCACGCTGGCACTTAGTTTGGGAAATCAGTGTGATACTTGAAAGACCTCGCCATCTTCCCTGATTTCTGTTTTATGTAGATTTAGACATCTTACTAACAAATGAGTCTCTTTGGATTACATGCCAGCAATAACACAAAGTTACAGAGTGCTCTGCAGCAGCCTGTGTGTAAAAGTCCAAACTGGCTGCCATGGCGTATGAGTGGTATGTCGTGGTCTGCACAGCCCCTCCACCGAGTGGTCACTGCAACCAGACAGCGAGACAGACAGACAGACAGACTTCTCATTTCTCTTTTCTGAAAGCATGGCACAGTGTGTGCTATGGCAGCTGGTTTGAAAGAGCGTGCAGAGATTTTGGCTGAGTGAGTGTATGTGTGCGTGACAAATATGAGTGTGTGTATGAGACAGCGTGTGTGTGTGTGTTTAAGGACACACTCGCCTTCGCTGCACCGATTGCTTTGAGTAGTGCTGTTGAGTAGTGACTGCTGTGGGAGACCATTCCCAGTGACATGGGTGGCCAGCCTCTGACCAGCACCGCATCACACACACTAAAGAAAATGGCTGTGCGTGCACACTCACACACACACACACACACACACACACACACACACACACACACACACACACAGAAACACACACACACACGCTGATCCACTCTTAAGCACATGGGAGCACTGCCAATGTGCTAAACTGGAGGACTCTGGAGAGAACCTTCCGTTGACCATAGAAACTCAGGAAGACACACAAGGATTGGGGAGATGAAAATATGAGGGCATGAAATATGTAATGGCATGTAAAACAATTGTGGATGATTTGAGGATTGACTTTGCTGGATTTGTGCATTAGTTAGGCCTAAAATGCAGTACCATACATTCTAAATCACAATGGTAGAAAATGCAATCAGATAAAATAAATAAAAGCTGGACTTTTTCACGTTTTAATAGAAATGTTGCTTAAAGGAGAATTCCGGTGTAATATTGACCTAAAGTGTGTTAAAACATGATACCGAGTGTGAACGTATGTCTCATAGCCCATAGTCCTCTGCACTCCGAAATCTGGTGCTAGTTAGCCGATGCTACCCACAGCTTTTTCAATGGGGGTGCCTCGGGCATCGGCCTAGCAATGCAAATAAATCACTGTTTTACACCATTTACGAGGCTCAACGCATCTCCACACTTCAATCGTAGACTTCGAGGGCCCTGACATTTAAAACGAGACATTGAGAACTTTGAAAAAGCACTGGTAGTTTACCTACAAGACGATTTATACAGACAGTATCTTCACAAAGTTTAGCGTTTGCAGCCATCTTGAATTTAGTCAGTTACTCAAGTCGAGCAACGAGTAAGAATGAACAGGTATGATAAGGGATCAGATTCCAAAAATAATTCCGTGGAAATGCATGTATTCCAGTTGCTGCTACTGGAAGCATATACTGACCAATGATTTCAGAGCAGCCGCATAGCGTTCAAGAATCTTCTACTTCTTCAGAGTGGGAGATGAATAAATGGGCATTAAATAAATAAATTTGGGCAACTCAAGCAAGCAGTAAAGCGAATAACCAGATATACTCCAATTCTGTGTGGAAATATTTGAATTAATGTATTATTTTCGGCAAGTACATTTTAAACTGCTACAACACAATTCCCTGATATTCCATGACTTTGTCCAAAAAATGATAAAATTCCCTGACTTTCCATGTCTGGAATAGACTTTCCAAAATTCCATGATATTCCAGAAATTCCATGGATCGTGGGAACCCTGTAGTGTTGTTTGTTGAGACTATAAGGAATGTGGGCATTCCCACAATGCAAATATTCTTTGCTTTGAGCCACTACTGTACATCAGTTTATAATGCTGGCCCAGCATTCTCTTGTAATATTCATCGATTCCTCAATGATGTCAACCCATCCAGGCCTGGAGGCATCAAAGGCCCAAACCAGGATGCTCCCTCCACCAAGCTTCAAAGAACAGAGGATGGACCGCAACTCTACTGGGAGAATATACTGTGGACAAATAAGATCAAAGTTGGATGCTTTGGCAGGAACACGAAGAGGTATATTTCGGGGAAAAACACTGCAAACCCATACCATAATCCCTGAGGTGAACATGGACATGATAATCCAGGAGTAATTCTCAAACAGAATCATTTTAACACAAGAAAACGTCATGGACTTTGACATTTAAAGAAAACATTCCAGGACTTTGACATTTAACAAAACATTCCAGGAATGAATTGTTTACATTTCCTCAAACACAGAGACATTACAATTGTGAAACATACAAAAATGAGGAAACCTCTGAGAGTCCAGATAATACATGATATTTTGATATCAGCATGAGATACTGGATGTCAAAGGTTATGGCTTTTTTGGACTGACTGGGTTCCTGCATGGATGATGTCTTGCTGTGACTTTAAGGGAGCCTGGCCAGTGCTGTTTGGACTGGCACCACTGACCGATGGTACTGAGGGTGAGAGAAGCCACGTGGCCAACCGGCCGGCTGTCTGCGGGTGCAGTCAAGCATGAGAAGGCGGCACTCACACACAGCTGGTGTGCCAACTGGGTAGCCAGACAGAGAGACAGTTCGGCGTGTGCCCTTGCCTGATTCTCTGACCCTCCTACTCCCCCACCTCCACACATAGAAACACAACCTGTGTTCAAGTGTGTGTGTGTGAGTGTGCATGTGTGTGGTGCTCATATGGGATTTTCTATTGGACATTCACACACAAAAACTCACAATCGCTCATAGTCCCATACTGCGCGGGATAAAAACGGCACATAGAGTAAAGAAACTGAACAAAATGTACCATGTGTGTACAAAATGATCCCTCTGTGTGCGAGAGGGTTCCTATACACCAACCTGACCACAGCTACAGATTCTTCAAAAAGATAGCAGTGCATAATTTGTCTGCCACTGATGTTTGTCAATTTCTGATAGCTTCCTATTGAATTGGTCATTGGGGTCCATGAAGCTTATGTAAAGTGACCATTCACATAGGCATTTATTGGCTGTTGGATAGTGATTGACTGTTGGTTGTAGTTGGCTTAGTTGTAGCCAACTAAATTTCTTCAACAATTTAGCTTAAGATGTTGTTGAGATATGGAAATATGCCAACTGAAGTGCCCCCTATGGACAGAATTTCACACAATTTGTTTTGTCTCAAAAACGCTACGTAGATGTTTGATTGATGTCATTCACTAGTTGGCCCAACTCCACAAATTAGTTATTTTGAGGGTCATGCACATTTCAACATACCATTGAGTTAACGATACCATTTGAAGATGCAATTGAAGAAGCCTTTAAAAGCAAAAGCTAAAGTATGCAGAACTGGTAGAAGAAGTGAGAGAAAGAGGCCGGCAGGCACACAGAAGACCAGTGGAGATGAGTGTTTGAGACTTTGCAGCCAAATTAACCACTTCAATCACTTCTGTTGTATTTTGGTTTTCGGGGAGCAGTTGCTCAAAGGAGCTTTAAAGGAGTTGTCTGAGGAAATTTAAAACATGTAACCAGTGGAGGTGCTCACAGACACCTAGGGGACATCACATGTACATTTATCTGTATTATGAGAAGAAGCCTTTTTGCCATAAGATGTTAGGTGCCTAAGGTGACCAGGGTTAATAATTCTTCCCTTTCCCTAGCCTGGGTTTGTATCCAATTCTTTCCATTACCCTCACCCAGGTTCATATGATGGCTGATGGTAGTTGGACTCCATAATGTTATAATATCCAGGCTTCAAGTTGTTGGGAATGAGTACTGGTACTTGTATGTACCAGAGAGATTTGGCTAGGGATGGGCATCGTTAAGAAATTATCGATATCGATGCCATTGTCGAGTCTGCTTCTCGATGCGATATACCATTTGCTGAACACTTATAGGATGCCTTTGAGAGTTGTTGGCTTTGAATGTCTAATTTAAAGTGGTTTTAGAGAATGAATATCAAGTGTGCAATATCAATTTTGAATGCTTTAAAATTTCTAAAAAAGTAAACATTGGAATCGTTAGTGGAATCGTTAACATGTGGATGTGTACGATTCCGATGGATCGGAACGTTTGGAACCGATTCCCAAGCCTAGGTTTGGCTACTGTGAAAAGTCCCCAATTAACACCATGAGGAATTGAACATATGTTCCTTCCTGTGTATAACTAAAATTGATCATTTTCTTACAAGGCCACTACATGCTTCTCTGCTCACCCTCCTGCTTTTGCCTGCTCCATTTCTTCTTGTGCTGTGCTTGACCCAACTCTCGTCTCTCTGTTCCACTGTTCCTGCTTTGCTCGTCTCTGGCCATTTCATCTTTTTTTTCTTTATCTTTCGTTCTCCATCTCCTAGCGCTCGCTTCTACCCCTCTGCTGTCTCTTTCCATTTCTCTGATTCTATCCGACTCCAATCTCCCCCTCTCCCTCCCTCCCTCTCTCACCGTCTCTTCCTTCACCCAAGCATCCCTCTGTACCTCTCTCCCACTCCTCCTCCCCTTTTCTCTCTCCCTCTGTTCATGCTCTCAATCTCTCCGGCTCACTGCAGCTCATCTGGTTCATCAGAGGGATCAATAGTGCAGTGATCATTATTCTGTGTGCAAAGCCCACACATCGGCCGGCCTTATTCCATCACACAGCTACCCCACCTCACACACACACACACACACACACACACACACACACACACACACACACACACACACACACACACACACACACACACACACACACACACACAACACACAAACACACAAACACACAAACACACAAACACACACACGCACGCACACACAAATGCACATACTGTACACACGCATGCACAGACACACAAACACACATACACACACACACACACACACATACATACATACAGGCAAAGGTGCGCAAACACACACACACAGGCAAATACATACATACATACATACATACATACATACATACATACATACATACATACATACATACATACATACAGGCAAAGGCACACACGCACACACACACACACGCACACACACACAGGATAGGTCATGATTATACGACACAGCGGTACATCGGATTGCTAATTAGGGATGTAACGGTATGAAAATTTAACCTCACGGTTATAGTGACCAAAATTATCACGGTTTTCGGTATTATCATGGTATTTTAAAAGTGTAGTCAAGTAGTCAAGCTGAAATAGTTTGTGTCCCGTTCACTTTTTCATGTTTAATTGTTAATTGTTATTATTGCTTATATGCTTATAGCTTAACTTACCCTACCATGACTTGGAGTTTGCTATTTCTGTTATTTGTGTCCAATGAGTGAGACCAAAGTAAGCATTCAAAATAAAACTTTAGGCTACTGTGTTCTCCTGATAACGTGAGCGGAATGGATTTAATGTGGACGTAAACATAAAAAGACGCAGAGTGGCTAAATGATACAGAGCACGTTTTGCGGTGAAAATGTTCTGCCTTTTAAAATCAGGTGTAGCCTAATCCGAATCTCAGTTAAATCCATAAATTAGATATCAGAATCAGTAGGGTAGGCTACCAGTTTTGTTTCATTGTACCAGGCCTACTGTATGTCAAAAAGCAGGCTCAGATGAAGCTGAGAAGAATTAAACACACGGTTTCAACACCGCGGTAATCAACCGTGATGGTTATGATATTTCAAAAGAAAACGGTAATTGTTATCGTCAACATTTTTATCGCGGTTTACCATTATACTGGTAATCGTTACATCCCTATTGCTAATTAGCCAATAGACCGCTGTACACCACATCCGCCATTCCCCTTCTGAGTGACAGCGAACGTGACGCGGAAAAAGATACTAAAGTGATCTGAGAGGCTCTTCAAAGGAAAAAGAGTTTGGGAGAGGCGCCGTCCTGAATACCTGAGATCAGTGATTGCTGCTGAAAACTGTTCTAGGCAAAGTCATTTTTCCTGACGTCGGAAACTATAGGCTACTTGCTGTTTTGTAAACAGAGGCATTCTGTTGTAAATGTTGTCAAAATGGCTGATTATTGAAAAATTATGCAAATTAATTTATTATTTGTGTCATCCTGCATTGGGAAATATTTTTCAAAGGTAGCTTTGAAAATTTGTTTTGTTCACAAACAAACATTCACAAGAGTATTGGGAAAAGATTTTACAATTTCTAGAACAATCTATGACAGAAGTAAATCAGCAGGACAGACGGAGAGCTAGAGAGAGGGAGAGAAAGAAAGAAAGAGAGAGAGAGGGAGAGAAAGAGAGAAAGGATGAAGGCAGGAGGGAGGGAGGGAGGGAGGGAGAGAGAGAGAACAAACAGCAGATAGGGACAGATGGACAGACAGACAGACTGACATGACGCTACCTCATGCTCCGCAGATCCCAGCCGCGGATGGCCGTGTCGTTGGCCGTGGCCAGCTGGGTGCAGTTGTGGTGCGGGCTCCACTTGCCCGAAGTGAACTTCAGCTGCCCTTTCCCCTCCAGGGTGGCACTGCTGGAAACCTGCAGGGAGACAAGTGGGAGGTGTGTGTGTGTGTGTGTGTGTGTGGTGTGGGTGGGGCAGATCGATCCGCATTAGTTCACCTCTAGCCTTACTGGGAAAAACCCAGGAGGACAGCACAGAAGAGCAGAGCGTAAACGTGTGGGAGTCCCCCCAGCCACCGCGCGCACCTCATACCATACGGGAGACCACCTCAGGCTCTTCTGCATGAACAAACAGCCTCTCGCCGGGGAGTCAGGTACACTATTGACGCAAAGCACAAAGGAGCACGTGACTGGAGATCTCCCAACACTTGGGGTATGTAGGGATTGTAGGGATTCAGTGGAGGAGGAGGAATAAATCTAAATAATTCTAAATAAATATATAAAAACACCCAGAACTGGATCTAGAAATCTCTCCTGTGGAACCTTTGTGGCCATAGAACAGGGACCTGGATTTGTTTTGTTTCCTTTTCCCCTCTATATTTTGTTCTCTTAAGTCTATGATTTGAATGTGCTGGTGCTGGTGCTGGTGCTTGGTAGTGTTGGTTTCAGCCGTGCCTGCTGGAGACAGGCCAGTGCACAAAGCCTGCGCTGGGGCGTATCGATCCGAGGGCTCGCGCTGCCGCTCCTGCTCCCGCTCCTGCTCCCGCTGTGCTCGGCCTCATTATTTCACACAGAGCTCCGCCATTCTCGACCCTTGCAACAGACGGCCATCGGGGGAAAAAAAAAGGAAAATAACAAATAGTGAAAACACTAACAGAAACGGCGTTCGCAAAACAAACCGAGAGGTGGTGCTGGACCGACGCGGTGGTGGGCGTTCACTCGAGTGCCGCGCTTTTCGGTGGCCGTTAAGAGAAAGTGGCGGTCACCAGTCATGAACGGCTTGAGATGGCAGTGGTTTGGATAGGATCTGGCCAGGCTGCCAGGGTGGCAGGTTGTCCTGCACGGGCCTGCGCTGAGACCCACTACAGCTATACATGGCTGCTGGCAATGACAAGAAATCACCATCATCTCTTTCCTTTAATCCTTTCCTTTAATCTCTCTCTCTCTCTCTCTCTCTCTCTCTCTCGACATCTCCCCAAGTCTCTGGCTGTCCATCCTTTCCTCACTATCTCACTCCCTCTCTCCCTCTGTCATTTCCCCCTGTCTACTCTCTCTATCTTCCCCACAGCATTCTGTCTGTCAGTCTGTCTTCATGTCTATCCGATTCTCTCTCATCCCCTCTCTTCCTCTATCTTTCTTTTCTCTCTCTCTCTGTCTCTCTGCTTTCATGGGAAGCCTAATCCAGGCAGTGGCAGGGGCTGAAGCGCAGATGAACACATCAACGGCAGCATTTCAGATGCAAATCGGGATGTGGGGATGGAGGAGAGAGAGAGAGAGAGAGAGAGAGAGAGAGAGAGAGAGAAGAAGAGGGAGGCAGTGGCAGGGAGAGTGAGTGTGCGAATGAGAAAGCAGGAGATAGGGAGGGGGTGTGATGTGAGGGTGTGAGGGTGTGTGTATGTGTGTGTGTGCGTGTGTATGTGTGTGTGTGTGTGTGTGTGTGTGTGTGTGTGTGTGAGGGGGTGCTGTGCCGTGATGTTGAGGTGGGATGGGGAGGGAGAGGGGTCTGCTTGCAGGAGATTAGCATTCTCATCAGCAGTGGAGGAATCTGGCTGCTCTCTCTATTTTTTCCGCTCGCCCTCCTCCCTCCATTTTTAATGGGTGAAGTGCCCTCAGTAGGCCTTGCCACTCGATAACCCCCCCCCCGCCCTCCCCCCTGCCTTCCCCTCTCTGTTCAGCATGCAAAGCTGACATTAGTGTGACCTCACAAGGGGTCTGTGCGTGGCATCGACCACAGCCCTCTCGCCTAACCTCACTCTGTCTCTCTCTGTGTGGTGTGTGTGTGTGTGTGTGGTGGTTTATGACTCTATGTGTGAGAGCAGGGGGGAGAAGTGAAAGGCTGATGTTTTCACAGGTCCGCTGCAGCACGCCGTCACACACTCCCAAATGTCAAGTCACAGGGTTGCGTCCTGCCAGACCGAGGCCACGCTCGGCCCCTCTGAGGGTTCCTCTCCCCGGCATTAATTGCTAACGACGGCGGAGGGATTATTAACGAGTGGCCTCCACACTGCAGACCACTGCTAATAGGAAAGTAAGGGACCAACCTCGGCCCATCATCCACACACTACTGCTACACACACACACACACACACACCTTTTTTAATTGAGAGGCTTTGAACTTAAAAGGAAAAGAAGCAATTTACCAACTTTAAAACATCAGCTTTTTGATATGACTTTTAGACGATTCAAGCTATGGTAAAGGCCACCTTCTCTGAAGGCCATGGCCAGGCAGTGGGCAGTCTGTGTCATTGAAGTGTGTGGTGTTATAAAGCCGTGGACCCAACACAGCATCAATAAAAAAGAGAAACTAAGAGAGAC
This sequence comes from Alosa alosa, assembly GCF_017589495.1. NCBI lineage: Eukaryota > Metazoa > Chordata > Actinopteri > Clupeiformes > Clupeidae > Alosa > Alosa alosa. Next base: position 27,512,360 of record NC_063207.1, read on the forward strand.
GGTGGTGGAAAGTGCTGTTTAAGTAGGGACAAATTCACTGAAGCATTTATGCAATGCTACTCCCACCACTCTCTCTATCTCTCCCACCCCCTCTGCCCTCCCTCCCTCCCTCTCTCTCTCTCTCTCTCTCTCTCTCTGTCCCCCTCTCTCTCCCTCTCTCTGTTCCCCTCGGAGTGGAGCTCCGGAGAGGCAGAGTGCGGTGCAGTGCTGTGCTGTGCTGTGCTGTGCTGTGGTTATCAGATAATGAGGCAGCCGGTGTCTCACCGCGGCTTTGGTGGAGCTCTCCTGAAGGTCCCACAGCACCGCGTGGTTATCGGCCAGAGAGATCACACGACTGCCGTCGCCCATGGGCTCCCATAACACACTGCAGGAGAGAACCAGAGAGAGAGAGAAAGAGGCAGGGAGAGACAGAAAGAGACAAGAAGAGAGTGATGGAGGGAGAGAGACAGATAGAGGTGAGTTAGTGTACTGAAATTACCACAATGAGCAGTCTCCCACTCCTCCATCTCCCTGGCCTTTTATGGTTGAAGTGAAGTGCCATCTCACCAAGGCCACCATCACATGGGCAGATTTTTAACTAAGCACACAGGTGACATTCAACATCAATCAAGCCTGGCTGAGTTATGGGCCAAAGCTTGGCTTGGCAGCCTATATATTTGCACATTATATCCTCGGTGTCCTCAAAAGCATGTGAGGCAGCAGCTCTCTCTCTCTCTCTCTCTCTCTCTCTCTCCTCGGAGACTCCAGTGCCGTCAAGCTCCAGCCGCCAGCCGCCTAATTACCCAGCAGCCCCGGTGCCAGATGCAGCAGCAGCAGCAGCTACGGCAGCCGTCTGCACTGCAGTGGGCTGATGAGGACGGTGGAAGGAGAGAGAGGAACAGAGAGAGAGAGAGAGAGAGAGGGGTACAGAGAGAGAGAGAGAGAGGAGGCAAGAAGAAATCCTACTTAGGATTCCATCCGGCTCTTGTCATTTGCATGCTTTTACTTGTGAAGGAGGTGAGAGGGAGGATACCGAGAGGGGGGGGGGGGGAGAGGGAGGGAAAGAGAGATAGATGGATAGGCAGCACGATTGAAAAAGAGAGAAGCCAGGGTAGAATAAGCATTTATGGGGGATATAAATCGCTGAGCAGAGGAGTGGCACTGGTGGCAGCAGTGGAGTGTTTTTTTACCCTCTCTCTATCTCTCTCTCTCTCCGGCCCTCCCAAGGTGCTGGGAGTCAGGGGTCTTGAGCGGTCAGGTGCATCATCCCGGTAAACCCCCTGCCAGTCACTGGCTCATCTCGCCGGCCGTTTATTCCATAAAAAAGAATTAGCCCCAATCCAGCTCAATTTATTCAGTGCTTTGAGATTTATAAGTGCGGGCCTCCCAATAGTATCAATTAATTCATAAGAACGGGGGCGACTCACTTTTATGGCCGTGTTATTATGCCAGACCCATAAGTTAAGGGCGGGAGGATTAAAGAACATAAGTCATGTGCATTTGACCTTGAAGAACAGAGGCTTTGCATCTTTGATTGAAGTGAATATGTAAATATGTCCTGAAATGGCTAAAATGGTCTCTCTCCCCTCGCTCTCTCCAGCTCTCTCTGAAGGCCCCATGCATATTAAAATGAAAGTTCGGGATGCGCTTGCTCATCACGGGCCATCGTTGCTGTAAACGCGATTGGCTCTTTGCATGCCGGCACCTATTGCGGCAGCTTTTTAAATCCGCTGAAGCCGGGATGAGGGGATTCAAATGTCCACGGTCGCATTACCCAGTTGGGGGTTGAGGGTTGTGGGTGAGTGGGTGAGTGGGTAGGTTTACTGGGTGCATCTGGTCTCCTGGATGGATTAGAGATGGAGGCAAGGCGCGGAGAGTCGCCCACACAGAAGAAATGGGCACGGCATCAAATGTTTTGGTGGGCCGCCCCAGCCCCTGTCGACCCCTACTGTGATTATTCCATCTCTGCTGGGCATATTGACTGACCTATATATTTATACGTGTGCGCACAAGTGTGCATGTGTGGCTTGCGCTCCGCATTGGACTCCAACTGATTCCCTAAGAGGCCCAACTGTGTGCAACTGGCGCTGTGATTACCAAGACGACAAAAGCTCCCCCACCAACCTCCATTCACACTCCACCCTCTCCCCACGCCCAATCACACCGACTGTCAGAAATCTCTTCGCCTGATGATCATCTAAAATTCCTCCCGACTCTTAGCCAACGCCCGATTGGCGCTAAATGCTCAATCGCTATCGATTCGCTGATGCACGTCACACCAAAACGAGACGCCACACTCCTAGGGGCTGCAACAACAAAAGACACAAAAAATAGAGAGGAAAACAACAACGGGGTGGTAACAAAAAAACCCTGTCTTTTAATGTTTCTTTTATTTATTTATTTATTTTTGTTTGTTTGTTTGGCGTCTCGCTTTTGTGTGGTCTCTTCAAAGGACCAGCTTTAAAACCTGAGACTGTCTGCAAAATAATTCTGAATCTATACCTCCATTCTCCTCAATTTGATTTTCGCATTGGCAACAAAGAGGGGACAATCACAGCACGAGGCTAGCCAGCTGAGATGTGTTGGGGGAATGGAGCGGTGGGTTTGGGGCTGGGGGGCTCCAGGGCTGGGGGGCTGGGGGGCTCGATGGCTGGGGGGCTCCAGGGCTGGGTGCTGGGGTGCTCGATGGCCGTGGCTGCAGGAGTGCTTCCATCAGAGCACGCAGACGGAGATGGAGTGGGGCTGCCGGAGAGGGATCAGGGAAGCGGGCGGACGAGCGAGGCAATCCATCTTCAAAAAGCCAATAGTACAGCAGCAGCAAGCATGCTACAGGATGCTCATCAAACACATACACATACACATACACATAGGCACAGGCACAGGCACAGGCACACACAAACAAACACACACACATACAAAGACACACACACAAACAAACAAACATGTACGCATACACACACACATACAAAGACACACATGTGGGAGAATAAAGAAACCACAAATAAAGGGGAAAAAAACATCCCATGCCAAACTAAATAGAGCCGATACATACCTACACAGACACCCAGAACAAACAGACACACACGCACTCAAACAAAGACAAACACACACACTGAAAAATACAGACAGACACTCACACACACACACACACACACACACACACACACACACACACACACACACACACACACACACACACAGAGCTTGTTTCGGTCCCCTGCCCTTGAGAGTTTCACAGCTCTGGAGGTGAGAGGGAAGCGGCAGCAGCCCCATCAATCTCCCCCACAGGGCTCCACTCCACTGGTCCTCTCTGCCAAGCATCGACTGCTAAAATCCACATGCACACACACTCACATACACATATAACGTCTCACTCTCACACACACTCTCACACACACACACACACACACACACACAGACAAATGCTTAGCCACATACTGTATGTGTGTAAACACAAAAGCATGCATGCATAAACTCAGTAACCCAATAATCTCTCCCTCCCTCCCAATATATAACCGAGAAACAAATCAAACAGTGCTTAATTTCAATCTTACAGATTAAAATTTTAGAATGCTGTTAGAACCAAAGATATTATTAAGGGAAGTCAAACACACCATGTCTCACACTCCCTGGCTCTCTTGCTCGATTTCTCACACGTGCAGGCACACGCGCACACACACACACACACACACACACACACACACACACCCCTCAGGTGACACCCCTCCTCTGGAAGTCTCTGACAGACAAGAGCGGAAGGTGTGCCCTGACCAGCTGCCACCCTTTAGCTGGGGGAGCCGTTAGCACGTACACATGCATGCCAGCCCTGAACCACGCACTCACCGACAACTGAGCGAACCAATCAACACCTGCCACAGCCCTCGGCACCCTCCCATCACGCTGCAGCCGTCAGGTCCCAGGTCTGACCGGGGCAGCAGGGGTGGAGGGGGCAGCTAGGCCAGGCCAGGCGCCTGCGAGGAAGCAGCTCCTGGACGACAGCAGGTGCTGGGGCAGGTGCTGACTTGCCAGGCGGGAGCCCGTGAGCAGACGCCAGTGACTCACAAGGTGCCAGCGCACAGGAGGAGGAGTGGGGGGGGGGGGGGGGGGGGTTACGTGAAAACGCAGGGCACCAACACACACCTGTGACACACCTGTGCTCATTGGCCCAGGGGCCACGGCGTCCTCTGTGAACTTTGACCCCACACGTGGACATAAGGGCACTCAAACTCGAGCACTGCGCAGAGCACCACTGTGTTGACCTTACGGCGGTATGGAGAGAGAGAGAGAGAGAGAGAGAGAGAGAGGGCGAGGGCAGAGGAGATTTGGACTCTTTTGTTTCATTTCAATTGAAAAGCGGCTCTGCAAGAAAGAAAATGACCAAAAAAACCCAGTAAGGATGAGTGGAGGGGGAGGGAGGGGCTAGTATTCTTTTATTCACACATCAAATGGAAATTCTATCAGAATGTGCCGACTCCAGTAACGCTTCCTTTCCAATGGGAACACACTGGTAGCTGCCAGTGGGCAGAAAAGTCAGAGCCAGAGAGAGAGAGAGAGCCAGAGAGAGAGAGAGAGAGAGAGAGAGAGAGAGAGAGAGAGAGAGAGAGAGGAGAGAGATGGAGAGGGGGTAGCGTTTAGTCTCTCAGTCTCTGCCATTGTGAACTGGATGCACATGATATTATCCACGGTGGGGCTAAGACAAAAGGCGTGTGCGCTCTGGCTAAGCCCTGCCATATGTAGGTCAGTCAATACTTTCCCTGCACAAAACAAATGCAAGCAAGGCCACTCAACAAAAGCTTCAAAGCTTCATCTTACTGTATGAAATAATGAGGAAGCGTGATAGAGAAAGGGTGAGGGAGGGAGAGAGGGAGAGAGGAGAGAGAGAGAGAGAGAGAGAGAGACATGGAGGAAGTTGTGGGAGGTGGGCAGAGGACAAGGAGAGAGCTGGATAGTGAGATGGAGTGAGACCATGATAGGAATGAACTCAGAGAAGGGATGAGAGAGAGAGAGCAATGGCAAGACCAAAATAGAAGATGGACTAAGACAGAACAGACTGACGGAGATGCACAGACGGAGATACCAAGAGGTTGAGAGAAGAGAAGAGCCAGTAGAAAAGGAAAAGCAACAGAGAGAGTGAGAAACAGTACAAGAAAAACAAGGGAGGAGTGAGAGAGTGAGAGTGAGAGAGAGAGAGAGAGAGAGAGAGAGAGAGAGAAAGAGAGAGAGTGTGCAGGCAGCAGTGGAGGTAGCTGTAGGGTTAAATCGATAGCGCGCAGCATACCAGGCCATGTTGCCGTGGGCTGTGTTGTCAAGGTGACAGAGGAGCTCCAGGGTCTGTGGGTTGTTTGATGAATCGTCGGGGGACTCATGGCTGCCTGATTCCCATTCCGGGGGCATCCTCCACACGGCTGCACACGTTACCACCCGGCTCTCGCTGGCTGGCCACCACAGGCAGGGCACAGGGAGCAGAGACAGGGTTACACTCCACGCTCACAGCACACACACACACACATGCTTACAACACACGCACACACACACACGGGCACGCACGCACGCACACACACACACACACGCACACACACACATACACACAACACATAGAAAACAAGTACAATCCCAAAATACAATTCACAGGAAATACAGTAAGCTATGTGCACTGCTGAGCACAAAGTAGCATGTGCACGCACGCTGCATTCAGCAGAGTACAAGTATCACAGAGGGCACTGGACAGGCCACCCACCCACACACAAACACACAACACAGCAGAGAATACAAGCAACAGTGCATGCAATCAACACCCACAGAAAATAGGACAAAAACACAGACACAGGAAACAGGGACATAGACAAACGAATGCGGCACACACATCCATACACAAAGAATACCAAAGCATAACACAAACAATCGACCATGGGGTGTATAGACTTCTGCTGATAAAATGCAGCCACGCAAAGAGCACTAAAGCAAAACTTTGATAATGTGTCTCAGTGGGAGCTAGACCCATTGTTATCTCCTCAGTAGATAGCCACTGTTACAAGTCTCCAGTCCAAATGCAAAAGGCCTTTATCAACTCCATGTGTGATAAATGTTAAATCTAAAAATCTTTAGAAAACTGTTATGGGAAACAACTTTAGCTTTGTACCAAGTTTACTGACAATCCCCCTGTGCAGCACAAAAACACTTATGGTTCATAAAGGGGCTTTATCACAGCCAGAGTCTCTGGCATGCCAACAATGGTTCTCTTAGATAAACAAGCGTATGTCTGCTTGGTGAGTTTTACATGTTCTTTCAGTGTGTATTTCTTTGTATCTGTGCATTGTTTGTGTGTTTGTGTGTGTGTCTCAGTCGATATTAGCCACCTCAGTAACTAGCCCATCTAAGGCATACATCTGTGAGTCTACTCCCCCTAGAGGCCTGTTCTATAAGTGTGTGTGTGTGTGCAGCCCTCTGCTCTGCTCTGCACCTCTCAGTGTAGGAATGCCTGTTCTCTTGTGCCAAACACTCTGATGGGCGCCGTATGAAACGCAGATATGAGCGGGTTGTCTGCTTTCGTCTTTCCTTATCAAATGTCTCTGGTGACTCCAGGTAAGTCATCATCAGTAGATGCTGCTGGATCTAAGGCTTTAGTCACACACAAGCAGACCTCTTCTGGTTTCATAACAACGTCTACCATCAATGGGAATGTGCTATATGTCATCACAACAAAACATCTATACAGGGTTCTGCTAAAAGCTTATCACCAAAACTCCCACCAATAGCTTACGACTTCTACTGCTAACAACTAACCCTCACTGCACACTCAACTAAGGAAACTCCAACCACCACTCCTATTTTTCCGTATTATTTTTGGCAGAACTGCGCCGATGTGGGGCGATGACACTGCTGTCAGTGTGGTGCTCACTCTGATCTGATAGCGGATTGGAGTTTGTGGTGGTGGGGTGGGGTGGGGTGGGGTGGAATAGCGGGTGATGTGGGGGCACCCGGCGCCTTTGACTCGCGCCCGCTCCATTAGATTGGATGTCACGGTAATTACATTTCGCTTTTGAACTCTGCTCTGACATCTCGGCCAGATCTGCCGGGCCACAATGAGGCCCAAGAGAGGAGAGAGACGACACGCCGCTTTTTGTTTTCGCTTTACCTTTAGAGAAGGAGAAAAGGGGGATGGGGGGTATGGCGTATATGTATACGCATGTATGGGTTAGCCATTATTTGGATTGTCAGAGACCAGCCAAGGCCAGGGGCGTCAGTCTCTAATAAACTCAAAATTTAATTACATTTTTCCTCCAAATCATTTCTTCTTGTTCATTTAATTTTTTAATTGCCTCGTGGCAACTCCGGCGACAGAGGGAGTGCCAAAATGTGACATGTTCCATTAGCATGGCCGCCAGTGTGACAGAGTCGGGGAAGTGGTTTGGGCCGTTTGTGTGTGTTCTTTTTCCATAGTGCAGAAATACTGCATTTGAGAGTATATGCAACGGACACACCACCTTATGAATGTAGGCAGCTAAAAGCTCATGACATCCCGCATGAGTAAAAACTGGAAATGTGGAGTGCAGTGTCCTCTACTAACACTGGCACCCCTGATAAAGTTAAATCTGTGCAAAGGGGACTGTTGAAAACTCTTTGCTGGTTTAAGTCTCAATCTGTCACTCCAGATATTGACAAACGCATAAGCTTTATGTCAGTAAATTAATTAAAGGGGAAAAAATGAAAATGAATTTCCTCAGGACGGTGTCAAAAATTAATGGCACCCAAAGAAATACTGATAAATGAATTGAACGATTAAAATAGCTCCTATGAGTGTCAATGAAACTTAAGTTGGCACCCAAGCCTTCCTGTTTCATTTGGATATAAATATGACAAATTTCCCAGGTCATCCATCCATACAATAACGATCACAGTAATGATACGAGACAAAAGGATTTTGAGTTGCCAATCAGAAAATAGCTAAACGTGGGCAAAGAGCAATAATTAGTCAGGGTAATTATCTACAAGATTGCAGCAAATGGAGATGTTAGAAATCTGACAAGAGAATGTGTCTGTCTTGACCGCAAACACAGCGTGTGGAATGGAACAAGTGGTGGGCAGATTACAGCAGTTACAAGTCACCTTGCGGTCAAGACAGACTTCCAAACTACAATCAGAGGTCATATCCATAACCACATGTTTTTGAGGGTTGGTAGTATAAAATAGCATAGCTTCAACATTCCAGCCAGTTGTAACTGAGACATTCAATCGGCCTGGGTTCTGAGGTGCATTTAGATTTTTAAAAATAATTTTTTTGAAGCAAACAAAAAGCTTATCTGGGTTTGGCGTACAAAAAAAACAAATAATTATGCCCAAAACCAGCTAATCATCAATGTGATGCATGGTTATGCTTCGCCTAAAGATCCTGGACAGTTTGCCAGAGGAGATGGCACCATGGACACCATGAAATCCCAGCAGATATGAGATCCGCCTCAGCCTCTGCCAGAGTTTAACTGGGCTTTTTGGGGCTTCCAAGACAACAATTAAAATCAACACAAAAAGGTTAGCTACCCACAAAAATGAAGCTACTGCCATGGCAACCTAAACTCAACAGAAAACCTGTGGAGCTGCACAAGTATTGACTCTCATAGACTCTGGAGACATTCAGCATTGAAGAATGGTAATAAATACCTTGGTAGGTGTAAAATAGAACTAGTACACGGGAGGATTTAAAGTCATTATCTTGGGAAATGGATAGGGTCAGAGATAATTATGACCGCCGTGCAGCGAAGCAGCAGTCATATAGGTTTTGCATTTTGCATCAACGATTCTCAGGACACTGAAAAACCAGGGTGCATAAAACTTGGTGGACATGTAGCCCCACAAGGATGACACGGAACCATTTTTTTTTGTTTTGATCTGTCGCCACCCCGCCGGACTGGACCCACGAAAGGAGGGTAGGGTGGACACAGTTTTCTGTGAATGTCTCGAGAACCGTAGGGCCTAGGAGGACCACATTTTTTTTGTATGTTGGTCTCAAGGGGCCATGTCAACCCATCCCATAACCACTCATTTGATGTATAGTGCCACCTAGTTAAAAATGAAAAAGCAAAAACGAGTGTAGGATCATTATGACACCTTCTGACTGCATGTCAAGTTTTGTGGAATTCCATTCACGGGGGGTAGTGGGGGGCACCATAGACAGTAAAAGAAATGGACGAACAGACTCCGTCGTTTTCAATAGGAAGGCACTGAAGACTCGCACGTAACTTCGTGACGTTAGCCATTGAACTGATTCTTGTAACTTGTCTGATAGATGGTTCACGGAGAAATTCTTCTCACACTTCCTTAGCCCTCAAAGTCATCAAAGTTAAACATTTATTTATGTATTATTATTAATATCATTCTCACAAGTGATATCAAGTCGTGTTCATGTTGAAACTACCAGACATGATCATCTTCAAACACAGTAATGGTAAAACAAAACAAAAAAGTTATAGCCTAATCTTCTTTCTACTTTTCCGACCTACTGTCAATCCATCGAAAACCTCTGAAATGATTAACGTTAGTGCCGTTTTTTATTAGGTTTACTTGCCTCTATGTAATGCTTTACCTTAACATAAAATGGTATTGTAGGCTACATAGATTTGTTCATGAGTTTCCGTGCTGGCTGGACTTAGCTTCTTATCCAAACAATACGGTTATCTCCCTACTGTGCGACAGAAAGACGCAGGCATAATTGCATCAAATTACATCAAAAGTTAGCTTCCCTACAACGGACATGCTAACTATTATTCTTACGGGAACCCAACGTTACATACGAGGTAGTTGAGCCTGTTTTGCCTTCTATTGTTTATGTAGCTAATACAGAAACTACTATGTCGGCACAGGATATATGGTATATGAAGTTCAAAAAAAAAAAAATCAATTAGGATTTCAAAAAAATCCTAAATGAATGGGCGTTCTATGGGGTTAGCAGAGAGTTGATAACCACAGCTCCATGGGTGGTCCAACTTCCGGGAATTTGCCTGCCCCCTTGGGGGGCACACAATAAATGAATACGTGTGTACATACAGTACACACGCACAAACACGAACACACACAACGCACACAAATCATGAACACAGACAAACACACACATAAAGATACATACACACACATGCAGAAACACACACACACACACACACACACACACACACACACACACATAAAACATGCACACATACACATGCAGGCGAGCAGACACACACACCCCATTACCCCCACACACACACAAACAAACACAAGCGAAAACACACACACAGAGAAGCACACATATACTGTACACAGAAGCAAACGCACACATGCACACACTCATTTACATACAAATGTTGCAAGAGTAGGGGATGGAGTAGGAGATGGAGATAAATTGACAAGCGTGATTTATTTTTGCGGAGAGAATGTGCAGGACTGACTGGCGGTCATATTTTTTACCGCTTTGCGGTACATCTAGTTTTGATAAGCATGGGTTCCAGGGGAATATGTATTTTGTTACACAAATCCATTAAAGAATGATCAGAATAGATGACTCCAGTGAATTATTTGAATTCCCCAAACCTCTGCAATATGTTTCAGTCAATGGAATGCATTTTACAGGTTGAGAAAAGTAAAAATGTAAATATTTGCCTTTTCGCACTACAGATAATTAATGGCTAAATGGAATGAAAAGATGTCACTGACTCCTGCATCTTGGCACAAGCGCTGAATAATATACTCCACGGAGGTCATGTGACTCCAGCAGGACTATATTTGGGAACAATTAAAATGTGATCTCTCTCTCCCACTGCCACTGAACGCTGTTAATTGTTGTGGAGCTTCCATCTCTTTGTCTTGTTGTCAGTCAGTCTATATGTGTTACATTTTTTAAAGATTTTCCACATTAATTCTATTGATAGAGACAACTGGGTGCAATGGGAGGATGCAAGCAGAAAGAGACACACACACACCCACCCATCCACCCACACACACCCACCCCACACACACACACACACACACACACACACACACAGAGCAGAGTCAGGGAGTGAGACGCCAATGAGCTTGGCTCAGGGAGGAGAGGGGATGGGATGAGATGAGATGGAGCAGTGTGTGAGACGGGGACAGCAGGCACTCACTCTTGTTGTAGCACGTCGTCAGCACACTTTTGTCGGCAGGACTGGCGCTGATGTGCCATATCTCCCCGGCAGGGTGCACGAGGACGCTCTTATTAATGATGTTATTCTCATCATCAAAGTCAATGATGTGGATCTGGGGGAACACAGAAAGAGGAACGGAGAAAGAAAGAACGACAGAGAGAAAGAGAGAGAGAGAGAGAGAGAGAGGTGGATGAAGGAGAGAAAAGAGAGAGGGAGTGCTGACACAGAGGGTGAGGCCAGAGCCAAGGGAGAGGAAGGGAGAGCGAGTGACACAGAGATGAAAAGAAAGGAAAAAAGAGGAGAGGAGAAATGGACAGAAAAAAAAACAGGAAGAGAAAGTCATACAGAGAAAGAGAGGGAGGCAGTGATGGAGAGAGAGAGGGAGGGAGAGAGAGAGACTATTAGAAACTCCCCCACATCACAGCATGCATGCCCTGCAGCAGTTCAAAGAGCCTTGGCTTGGCAAGGAGACACTGCCTTTAATATGGCCATCAGTGCAGCCTTAGACGCAGGCGTCGCTTTGGATTTCGCCAGACTTCACATTCCCCGCCGCTCCTCCTTACCTCTGTCCTGACAGACTTTCTGAAGGGGCCATTAAAGGATGCAACATTCACAAGTTATGCAAGACATTCCATGTTGGTGGATTGCGGGTTAGGGTTGGTGGGGGGGGGGGGGGGCAGGGGTGTTGGTGAGAAACAGATTGAAAGGGTCACATCAGTCTTAAACTGTTTTGCTAGATCAGCTACCAGCTTTATCCCTCCAACTGGACCAAGTCCAATGAGTGTGGACAGACCAAAACTGTCAAGAAGGCTCTACTCACAGTTTAACCGATGTGCTTACAAATCATGCAGTACACATTGTTAAATGAGCCATTTTAGGCAGTCCATGCTGAAAGAGCTGAGGTTTAGGAATGGAGAAATTAAGTATTCAGTACTAGTATAGTACAGTAGTATAGTATAGAAGTATAGTACAGTATAACTCCAACAAGCAGGCAAACACCTTATGGCTTACATCCTAAATCACCAGTGTTTTAACTGCAAAACTGTGTAACAATTTCGGGGCATGTGTTTTGTGGGAAACTTATTTTGGCATCATCCTCAAATTCATTTTGATTGTATATGACCATATGAAGAACAGCTAAAAATATATGAAGAATTTGGTTCCAAAACGCTATATCCACCATTTTAATGAATTTTCATAAAATTCGTGGCCTACTGGTTAGGGCTTCGGGCTTGTAACCGAAGGGTTGCCAGTTCGATCCCCGACCAGTAGGAAAAATGTGGGCGGGGGGAAGTGGTTGAGCACTGCTCTCCCATGCCCATATCCACGGCTGAAGTGCCCTTGAGCAAGGCATCTAACCCCTTACTGCTCCCCGAACGCCGCTGTAACAAGCAGCTCACTGCTCCGGGATTAGTGTGTGCTTCACCTCACTGTGTGTTTACTATGTGCTGAGTGTGTTTCACTTATTCACGGATTGGGATAAATGCAGAGAGCAAATTTCCCTCATGGGATCAAAAGAGTATACCGGTATATACCTGTATACTCTTTTGATCCCATGAGGGAAATTTGCTCTCTGCATTTATATATATTTATTTATATTATTAATATTAATATATTTATATTTATATATATATTTTTTTACATTTTGTTTTCCAAGTCAGTTCAGTAGAATTGTAATTGGGTATTGTTATTTGATTTATCTTTACTCAATCGAAACAACACAACTGCAATTTGATTGATATTACCTGAAATACACAATTAAATAGCTTGACTTTTTAATGTTTTTAAAAACGGAGATGTAGCGTTTTGGAACCAAACTCTTCATATGCTGTTCCCAATAACCATCCAGGATATGAACGATGTAGATCTGTGTTCCAGGCTGTGATGCAAGACAAACTTCCAGTTATATCATAACAAGATACAAGTTGAATGTTAGCAAGATGTTAACTGAGACAGTTTATATAAAGAGACAATAATAATATAAAAAGACCTAGTAGGTAAGATATGAGCATGCAGTGTCTGAGATCTCACATTTTCATCCGAATAAATTACCCTTCTGCTTCTAGGCCTAAAAAGACAATAAGCGGATAATGTGAAACATAACATGCTGACTGAACAAAACTTACCAAATTTGTCAGCTTGAATTAAATATGTTCTTGTTGTGCTTTTTTGTAAGAACAGCTTATTAGCTGCATTACCCACAAATAAATATGAATGTCTGCTCTGGGCACAAGTTAGTTGTGGCTGTACCTCGACTGGTGTGTGACGCAGAGGCACAATAAAACAGATTTTACAGCATGACCAATGGGAACGCAACTCCCATCAAAACAAAAACAAATTATGCATCCTGCACCCCCTGTTTTTATAGGTGTTTGGGGACGTCCAGCACCTGGTAAAAGTGTGACGATCGCCGGGCTTCATGCTGATGCCCAAGACATCAAAACAAACAAATCAACAAACAAACCAAAACAGGGGGAAAACGTAATGAGTTGTAGCCCCAGAGGACTGCACCTGACAACACCTCATGGCCCTCCTCTCTATAAGCCACTTTTTACAGGTAGGTGCATCAGTGCATCTACACACACAGACACGCACACACGCACACACGCGCACACACACACACACACACACACACACACACACACACACACACACACACACACACACACACACACAATCCCTCATCCACTCACTGCACAGCCTGCTGAAAGTCAGAGAGAGGGGAAACCATTAACCTTGGGTTGGACCGCACTGAATGAAAATTATTAGGCAAAGTTATAATTTTATGGCGGGGAGCAATACAAATAAATTCCGATGGCCGGACAGGATAATTGGAGGGAAAAGAAGGCCCTGTAATAGGGCCCCGGATGAACTGGGCTATGGCTAAGCCCCCAATCCCACCCCACCCCCTCTGCCCCATCCTGATTTATTCCCTCTTATTGCAGAGATGTGGAGTGAGTCATCCCTCTCCACCGCCTGGGCCTCCTTCCCAGCCATATTAATTACCGGCGAGGAAGAGAGCGGGGATCAAAATCAGGTGGGATACTGGCCCCCACTTTGGGGCCTCTTTAGTTAGAGCTCTTTAGTCCCGGGGATGACAGTAAGCGTGGCCTGCCGGGCGGCGGGACGTGGCGAGAGGAGCGCGCCAGGAGTGTTTCATCACATTAGTGGCCGCCTCTCATGTCACATGGGCCGCCCTGTTGACCGGCATCATTATTCCACTCGCTACCGCGGCTGGAGTGGCCATCACGGGGAGAGGAGGTGGAAGGAGGGCTAAATTAAGTCTGTTGAACTGTCCCCACCCCACCCAAGCCCAACCCAGCCCAGCCCAGCCTAGCCCAGCCCTGTCCACCCCTCCCATCCAACCCCACAGCCCTCCCCACTGCCAATTAGATGAACTAATAAGGCTAGAAGGCCAAGCAGGGAGCAGTGACTGAGAGCTCTCTCTCCCTCTCGGATATTGAGACCGGAGGCTATCAGTCTCTAATGACCAGGGCAAGGAAGTGGGCAACACATGGAGTACTGAGTGAGGCCTGATGTCAGACGATGTCTACTGACAGGAATGCCAAGAAGCAGCACTGCAGCAGAACCTGCCCCACAAGACCAGAGAATCAGCAAATATGAGCCCCTTCCTGGAGACTTAAGTCCAAATGAAGTTGAAAAGTTAAGCCAATAACCAATACGGTCTGAAATAATGTAACTAATGTCTTACCATACTATTGCTTAACTTCTCAAGCCGAGAGTGGACAGGAAAGTAAAAGACCATCTAAACCAATCTTCTTAAATGAGATGTCAGATGAGTATTTTCCTTGTGACAGTCTCAATTGGAGATCTAAAAGCAGGCCTAACTATGCTTGTGATATGTGACTGAAGTGACAGTGATCCCATAAAGGCCAAAGTTATTCTCCTGCCAAATTATGCAGGCGCAAATTGCAGACAGACATGTCTCTCATTTTTGCCTGTTTCCTCGTTGCCTGGTTATTGACCCGTCTCACTTTTGGCCAATTATATCATCTGTCTCTGCCACTCAAGCACACGGACCTCAAAGGCAACGCAATGTCAAACATTCACGCACAACAGATAGACACACAGGCAGGCAACACCACACTCAGAATTGAAATGAGAGCTTATAACCAATTAACAACAACAGGAGGTGAGGCTTAGTCTACAACAACAGCGCTGCACCTGTCCTGTGGTTGCGCTAGCTGTCTTTCACAGCACACATACACTGACATATAGCCTACACAACACACACATGCGCGTACACATGCGCGTGCACACACACACACACACACACAGAGAGAGACAGGCGCACACACACAAACCAGAATAATAAAAAAAGAACCCAAAGCCCCTGCTTCTTCAGTCCCTCAGGCTAGCATTATCCAGCTTTCCCAAAAGCCTCTAAAATGAGCAGCTCCTCTGGGGAGCAGTAATTGCCACTGCCAGGTAAATGAGATAGAGAGGGCTGGTGACTAATCCTGGGGCTAGATATGATGGAAGGGCTGCTGGGAAGTATGGGGACAGAGGGGATCAGATGAGAGGGGGGATAAAGCCTGGGACGGTTTTTATCATCTCGTGGATTATGGCGCGTGCTGCTTGGGCTTAATTGGTCATTTCCCTCTGCTGCTTCTCAATAACCTTTCCAGTGCATCTGTGTTGCCCCTGCACTCTCTTCCACAATGAATGGGAACTAATCCCACTGGGCACATTTATGATACCCTCATGACTGATCAGGGGCCAACTCTGGTGTTTTATAAAGACTTTTATTTTGGAGTGGTGACAAATCAGGTTTTTATCTGGTCTGAATAAAGTTCAAGGGCATGGCAGAGAAATGTTTTAATAAACAAGAGGAACATGTTCAGTAGCAGACTTCTGTCACTGTCATGCTCAACAGACAGGTTGAGGAGGTCCTTGTCCCCAGGGCCATCCAACTTTTCGATGCCACACAAAAGGGGAGGGAAGAAATGGACTTTTCAGCATGAGCCTGTCTCTCTCGGCCCCTACCATCATATCACTTTGTCTGCTGTCCATCTGACTGTTTTATATAAGCCCTTCTACACAATCTGGACTGTGGTCATAACATCTACACCTTATAACTTATTCCCTGTTATATATTGTTCTTAAAGTATATTCTTTTTCTTGTTTGTTAAGCAATTCTATTATGTTTAAATTCTTGTCTTTTCATAGTCATAGTTCATATTTAATAACAAGCAAAGTTATTGCACTGTTCACTTTTGCATTACCACCATTGCACACACTCTACCATAGCACCATATCATGGTCAATGCATCACATGGTCAGTCCATAACAGACCTTTGTAATAACTTCACACACTCTTTAATTTTTACATTTCTGTGAGTGATTTTTATGTATGTGAGATATATGTGTGTTTCTATCTATCTATCTATCTATCTATCTATCTATTTCAGCCATTATGAGAAATATTCCAAACACATTGGAAAGTTAGAGCAACTAATAATTAATTTATTAGATGATTAGTAGTATCGACAAGGTATTTCAGAATCAAAACAGCAAAAACACATAATCACAAACATGCACTTTGCAAAACAGGAAAATAGACTGACTATAAAATATTTTTATAAACATATTTCATATGAATTCTTCCCACATATCGCATCAACTATACCTGATTGTCAAATTTGAGTGACTGTGTGCCCACGAGGAATCTTATGGCATCTGTCTCAGCTGTCTGTGCTGTCAGCGCCCGGGCCTGCAGACAGTCACACAGATTGATCAATTACAATGAACAGCCTATCATCACAAGTGATGACACCATGTACTGTGATGATGTCAAGTCATGGACATTGTGTATTCACCTCAATCCGTTAGCTTACTACTAATGTTACTACTTCTACTACTTCTACTACTAATACAACAACAAATACTACTACTACCACTCATAATAATAATAATAATAATAATAATAATAATAATAACAATAACAATAATATATAGGCTAGTCTACGGCATATCACAGTTAAGATCCAGAGATTCATATAGAATCATATAGATTCATATAGAATGTATACTGATTATCTTCAGTCTCATGGATGATGTTTTTTTCTGTTTTTACTGTTCTTATCTGTTATTAAACTGCTGCAGGTCAAGAGGAGGCAAAAAAGACCAACGAGTCTTGCTCCTTTTTATGTGAATATCAATTGGGACAACAGTAAAACTGAATCTGATCTCAGACTCATGTACAGTTGTGCTCATAAGTTTACATACCCTCTACATACACGTGCTAAAGTTGACTAAAAACCACATACACTTCAACATATCTCACGATTGGCACAGGGCATCTTCCATAAGATCATCTCTCAATGCAAATCAAACCAGCTATCAGGCTAACTGAAATAAAACCATGCCAATATCTAGGTATGGTGAAGGGTATGTGATGATGTGGGGCTATTTTAATTCCAAAGGCCAAGGGAACTTCATCAGGATGGATAATATCCTGGATCCATTCAATAACTGGCCTTTAAAAATAAAAATATGCCTGCCTCTACGGGAATTTAACATAGGGGTATTATGAGTCACTGTATTTTAAGGAACAACATTTATTTATTTATTTATTTACGATACATTGTTCATTCACAAAGAAAATTGGTGTCCTTAAAGGTTGGATTTTTTCTAATTGTTTTAATTAAGGCATTAACATCAATTTCCAAAAGATGATTTTTCTATTCCTATTTTTAGTCAACTTTAGCATGTGTAGGGTGTAAACTGTAGGTTTGCACCAGATGGGCACCAGTAGGAAACTCCGGCTCTAAGTCCAAGTTCTACCACATAGTTTTTCATTATTTAGTTGATTCTAAATAGCACAACTCTCAAGCTTAGCGCAGTCACCTGTTCTAGGTGCACAGAGAGGAGGTAGGACTAGGACTTGAAGTCCATTTTCCCACCTCTGGTGGGCATCATGCACTGTAATGACTAGCCTACACTGCCAACGAGTAACAACATAACCATGCCATATACTTCAAAACACCGACATTAGATGAAATACCCCTTTATGTTCCCCGTGCATCTTTAAACGCAATATTTATAGTTTATATAGTTGTAGTAAGCTATAACTTTTAACATCTACTGGTTTGGCTTGGTAGGTAGCAAGGCACCCATGCAATGTTTCTTATCTAGCGGGTCAGAAAAACCCAAGGATTTTACTGATAACGCAACCGAACGCTAAACCCAGTTTTTCGCAATGATCTCTACAAATCAGTGTATCATTTTATATTATCAGGTTAGCACAGCAACCTTAGCAAGCGATGTAGGCTACGTCAGTGCTAGTTAGCCCAATGCAATCCTCTCTGATGATTAGCTTGATCATTTAAAAGTGGTGCCAGGCAAAGATAATGTAAACACATTACCTGAAACTCAAGACCATAAATAACAGGTGCGTCGTCTTCCATTTCGAACTAGTTTAATTTAAGATCATAGGTACCATTACAATTTGGCAGCACAACCACAGGTAAATGAATCAATTATTCCTGTTTGTTTTCCGCAAACGAAAAAGGCGTTTCGTAGTAATCGTTCGAAATTATGGACGTAGTTGGTCCTTCAAACAACGCATGCACATCCAGAAACGTACGTAAATATTATGAGAATACAAAAGTAATTCAAACCAGAGCCCGTCTACGGACATTCTCTGTTCAAACGTGGAAAATGTCCCATCTCAGACACCATCTAGACTACTTCCTGGTATTTCACGCATGCGTACTTTTGCACCGCTGTCATCCTCTTCAAGCAAAGGTAAATGCGATTGTTTACGCTTTGATAAATGTCGTGTGACTGCTGCTGATTATGAAATATTTGTTCAATTTAGTGTTCTTATTGAATCCTTGGTTTATAACCCTGCCTATTACTGTCTTTTATTTAACAATCTATTGTGTTGAGGGTTGAGGGAAACCTTTCACTTCCAACGTAACGTTACCAGCGATAACGTAGCATAGTTAACGTCAGCATGAAAGTCATTACCCAGGCTTGAGACATCTTGGTGCACGGTCAGTGAAAGAGTATGATTTTACCAAAGGACTCACATCTGTTCAATATACCACTTGCTCTCTAAATTCTGTCAGTCCCTCTGAATAATTTAGACAAGTCATGAATGAAGCTAGCCATAAGGCTCGCTAGCTGATGTACCAATATCTGGTTGAAACATGCTGTGACGAGTTCTGGATGGATCTAGTGGAAATGTTTCTGTGCAAGGCTCTTGATTGTGATGGAGGGTTTTGTAAAATATTGATGTGACGTTTCAGAAGCCTTTAGGTCAACAAGGTCTATGTCTAGAAGCTTATTGTGAGTCATTTTCTCGGGAAAAGGGAATGTGCTATTTATCTTCGGCTAATTACCATATTTGTTTGTTTAACTCTGACGTTTCTTAGGTCTTGCTGACAGGGCAGAGACATGGATAGCAGTGAAGGTCCCGCCCAAAGGCCTGTGACGTTGGACATCACAGAAGTTGCTGAGCCTGAGAAACCTCAGGATCTAGTGCTTGCCCCAACAGAGTCCAGCTCCTCTTCCACTATCCCAGCCAGCGATGTCCTCTTCCCGGAGGAGAGCATTGACCTTGGCGGGGAGCCCTTCAGCTCTCCCCAGGATGACAGCTTGGCTTCGGGCAGCCTGATGGACAAACTAAATGACCAGATGATGGAGAGTGTCATGATCTCTGACTCGCCTAATAACAGTGAGGAGGACGACGTTGTTCCCATGGACTCTCTACTGGAGCAGTTTGAGGAGAGTCACACACCGGATTCCAAAGAGCCTGATGACGAGGAAGTGGGAGAGAAATTAGAACCTGAGGCCACTGAGGAGCAGACCACCACTGAAATCAAGATGGAGTCACTCTCACCAGAGGAGTCTCTCACAGCTGCAGGGAAGACGGTAGTGGAAGAAAAGATAGAAGAGAAGAAAGACGATGAATCTCAAGAAGGTGAAAAAGAGACTTCTGTCTCTGTGCAGCCACCAGAAGACTTGCCCAGCTCTGAGTTTGTGGCTCAGGAAGTAGATTTAGGAGCTAGCGAGTCAACCCCCAAGGACGAACCCATCCCAGTGTGCACCATCTTCAGCCAGGGTCAGCCGCCCAAGATGCTGGTCCCGGACGGCTTCCAGCCCACGCTGGTGAAGTCGCCCAGCTTCAGCAGCGGCAGCGGGAACGCTGAGACGCCCAGCAAACTGGCCGAGGCGCCCCTCGTGTGCCAGCCCAGTCCCAGCCTGAGCAAGTTCTTCTCCGACAACGGCGGTGTCAACCCCGCCTCGGACTTCTTCGACTCCTTCACCACCTCATCCTCCTTTATCTCCGTCAGCAACCCTAACGCCGAGTCGCCCAAAGCGTCTGGCACCCCTGAACGGCAGGTGTCCTCCTCCTCTTCCTCCTCCACGGGTCCTGCAATGCCCGCCGCGGCTCCTCAGGAGAGTACCACAACGCCCAGCTCCTATTTCGACGCCCCCCCAATGGACAGTGCCCCAAAGGCCCCTTCGGCGGCCGAAGCCACCCCGCCGTTCTCCAAGCTGCAGGCTGTGTTCTCAGGCAGCGATGACCCCTTTGCCACAGCACTGAGCATGAGCGAGGTTGACCGGCGCCATGACGCATGGCTGCCCTCAGAGGAGACAAGGAAGCTGCTGATCTCTGTGGCAACCCAGCAGTTGAACACAGTGCATGTGGAGAGGGAGCGTCTGTCCATGCCAGGGCTGAAGTTTGACAATTTACAGGTGAGTTTGCACCATGCGGTTATGTTAAACTTGCCACTATGCACCAAATGGTATTTGATGGTAATACATGCCTCCGTCTCACATTGTTCACTGTGGATATTTTTCTTCTAAAATATACTATACCAAATTGCCTTAAGCGTATATTTTACACAATAAGTATCAACTACTGAGTGGAATGCTGGAATATTAGCCTCTATGACTGCATGAGACATTAGGCTAATTAATTCAATTAAATTCAAAAGCTTTATTGATGACCATTCACAAACAAAGTGTTGCCAAAGCAACTTAATCTCTCTTCTAGGCCTAATAGGGATGACATCATGCAATCAGGATTCACTAAAAAGCTAGATGCTCAAAGCTGGACCAGTCTGGTCATTGTGTGGTCTAGTAATGTGTGTAGAAATGTGATAGCCTAGCCGGTGAAAGGTTCCTGTTGTTCCAGGGTGATGCAGTGAAGGACTTAATGCTGCGTTTCCTGGGAGACCAGGCAGCAACCAAGCGTCAGGTTCTTACAGCAAGCTCCGTGGAGCAGTCCTTCCTGGGCCTCAAGCAGCTAATTGTGAGTCACACTTACACCAATATGGGGGCTGTGATTAGGGTGCTGCTTAAGGCAATATTGCATCGCATGAATATGCTAATTTTGGGAGAAGGGGGGGTGGGGTCTGTTTTGACTTTCTGCTGAATCACCTTCCCCTTTACGTGTCCCCTTTCTATTTTCATTTGACATTGCGCACATATGCCATGTTTTTTTCACAGATTGTTCTCACACTCAAATTTCACCGTGTATAATGCACCATAAGGTTTTTTTTTTCCTCCTCCACACACAATGACGGACAGGAGTCCCAAAGCGGCTGCAGCCACTGCTTCACACAATTACCACTTACAATTCCCATGAAGCGTTTCCATTATTTATTTATTTTTTGTCGTCAACAACATACTGAGTCTGTGTGATGCCCTTGAGTGTGCTCCAGGTATTTTGAGGTGTTCTCTCACCCCCGGGGTGTGGGGGCGCAGTGCTGCCGCATAAGGGCACTGGGGGTTGGGTGAGGGCTGAGAGCGGCTCTCCCCAGCTGAGGTCTGTGGCTCCTGTCGGGCGGCCGCCTCGCTGCGCTGCCCGGGAGCAGAACTGTCAAACAGACGCGCGCACTGAAGCCCAGGCCTACCCACTGTGCCCACGTCCTTCTTACAAGGAGAGGGAGAGTGGGGAGGTGTGTGTGTGTTAGTGTGTGTTTGTGTGTGTGTGTTAGTGATTGTGTATGTTTTGGGAAGACAGGCAGAAGAGCGATGACCGTGTCTATGCATAAGACAGTGAGAAAGAAGTGTGTGTATCTATGCCTATTGTCTGTGTGTAGTAGATTGTGTCCGAGTGAGTGTGTGTGTGTGTGTGTGTTTAGGAGACCGAGAGAGCAGTGTGGGTGTGTGAAAGAGAGCGAGACAGAGACCGACAGAGATGGAGAGCCTGTTTGCTGGAGACCCGCGTCTGCTGAAGTGTTGCCCCATCCCAGCAGCCATCCTCTCCCTGCGGGCCGGTCGCTTGCTAAATCGGTCCGGCTCCCTCCATCCCCTCAACCCTCTCTCTCTCCGGGTCGGCCCGGCGGCACCGAGCGCTCCGCTCTCCACAGGAGCGGCGCCGCGCAGAAATAACAAACAGCCTGTCACTTTTCTATGCAAGTCTGGCTCCGGTTCTTCAAAGGGCCATTAAAATGGCCACTGTGGTAGACGCAGGTCCTCTCGCAATTACAGCTTTCTGTTCCAGTTCCTCCTCGTGTCGGCTCGCTCCCTCAAAAGGGATGTGGGCGCGGGGGAGCTTAAGCAAAACACTCCCTTGATTTTCTGCTTCAGCTGTGGGGCTGGTGGGGCTGGAGCTGGAGCTGGCCACAGAGTTGGGAAGTTGCCTCCTTCAGTGCGCCTTTAATCAGCAGGGGACGAGCCATGACCCCAACACCACCCTGACCTGCTAGCTGGTATTTAAAACTTCAGCTATAGAGAGAGAGAGAGAGAGAGAGAGAGAGAGAAGAAAGAAAGAAAGAGGTGAAATAAACTAGAGAGATAGAGAGAGGAGGAGGAGGGTGGGATGGAGGGAGCGAGAGAGACAGAGATGGAGATGTAGAATCCAGCTTAGGGCATGTATAATGCATAGTTGCCGTGTGCATATTTCAGAGTGCCCTCTCGGGCCACTGCCCACACAGTTTTGGAGGCGCGCACACACACACACACACACACACACACACACACACTGGCGCAGTCACACAGACACCAGCACAAACACAGGCACACACCTGGCCCATGCAGACAGCCAAGTGTGCTCTTGCCCTAGCCACGAGGGAAAAGGCCTGGAAACACACACAAACACACACACACACACACACGCTCGTGCACACACACACACACACACACACACACACACACACAGACTACTCGACTGGCAGACTTAAAATACTGCCCTGTGCCAGAGTTTGTGTGCGTCAGCGGCGTGGATTCGAGCGTGGGTGTGTGCTAGGATAGAGAGAGAGAGAGAAAGAGAAAGAGAGAGAGAGAATGCTCGATAGGAGAGAAAGAGCATGAGGGAGGACAGAGAAAGGGAGGGAGAGAGGGAAGAGAAAGGAGAGAGTGAGAGAATGAGAGAGTGAGAGAATGAGAGAGTGAGAGAATGAGAGAGTGAGAGAATGAGAGAGGGGGAGAATGAGAGAGGGGGAGGCAGGAAGGTTGAGATGGAGGTAAGTAAATGTCAGTGGGCTTTCACTCAGGCAGACAATGGTTCCCACAAGGCCAGCGTCCCCCAACTAATGCACAGGGACAAACATGGGCTTAACAACCGATCGATGTATCGATCCCGCTACTGTTTCAGGCATGCAGAAACAATGCCATGCTCCATGTAACCTGAGGATAGCAGCTGGCGTCTCGCTGTATCAGGAGGGGCAAGACTGAGAGCTGGTTGACATTCGGTGCCTCTGTTGAGTCTGACAGTGATTGCATTCATTTTTAACAGACCGTCATTTCATTTCATATTATTGTGAAACAGACTGGGGGTTTCTCACTCTCCTGTTTTTTAATTTGGTTTTCAGTTCTTCCTTCCTGCTCTCGAGACCAAGTTTTCATGCCAGCAAGTCTCTTGCCTTTATGCCATCATTATATACTGCCACTGGCATTGATTGTGTTGTGCAGATGTGTGTGTGTGTGCGTGCGTGCGTGCGTGCGTGTGTGTGTGCGTGCGCGTGTGTCCGTGCGTGCGTGTGTGTGTGTGCATGTGTGTGTGTGTGTGCGTGTGTGTGCACGCACTCTGCCTGCACATATGCCTACATCCTCCTCCTCATGGTGCTGTTCCTCTGTTTTGTAGCTCAAGGCTGCATCCAGCCTGTGGCTAGTTCAGGGTTGATGGTAGCTTGCTAGGGGGTGGTGGGTTGTGTGTGTGTGTGTGTGTTTGTGTGTGTGTGTGTGTGGTGGGTGGGTGGGGGGGGGGTTGGGGGTTCAGTGTGGCGGTATGCACCCCACATCACCCCACCCCAAGGCGGACGCACTTCCGAGGACTCTCCCCTGACTCATGGTGGTTGCTGGTGGTGAGTCACACTGCGGCTGCAACGTGTGACAAAGCAACATGCCACCGCAGCCCCTTAGCAGAGAGAGAGAGAGACGGAGCATGATAAAGAAGGATAAGGCTCCACAGCAGTGGAGAGCCAGTGCTCCGAACAGATGCCGTGCTTTCTTTCCATCTCCCATCTCGCTGAAGCCTGAGACACACGCCAGCATATTCACACGCCCACACAAACAACACACACACACACACACACACAGACACACACCCCAGAGGAAGCCTGCGTGTGTGCCGGTCACATCTAATTTCCTCAGTGCGCGTTGCACAACGTGTCGCAAAAGCCGTTATTTTAGCCGTGCTTTCCCAGTGGCGTCGGCAATTCATTTGTCTGTGCAGCTGTCTTAAATAATCCCCACCGAGTGACAGCCCAGCGCGAGCGGCGTCTCAGGGAACAAGCACATCAGAGCCTCATTGTTAAAGTCGCTGTTTATTGCGAGGGTCAGCTTGGCAGTGGGCATACCTCACCGCCTGTGGAGCCAAATGTTCATTATGTGAATGTGTTCATCTCTACCCAGCAGGTGTGTTTGGCCATACGAGCGTCTTTAGTGTACCTTCTGAATTGCTCCAGAGCCTCGGGGAGTTCTTTTTGTCTTTTTTTTTATCATTTATTTATTTTAAGGCTCGAGTCAGGTTCTGGTGTTTTCGATACCAAATTGACCGAGTCAAGTCAGTGAAACAGCCATGTATATTTAGCAGAGCGACTGCTGGGTCTATAAGATACATGGGCCTAGCTTATAGATCAGAGAGGTAGGAGGGAAGGATAGCATGGAAAAAGATGATAGAAGAGAAAAAAAAATCAAGAAGAGAGGACAGGAGAAAGAAATGGAGATGGAATGACAGAGTAGAGGAGGATGTGACAAACGAGAGAAGAGAAGAGAAAAGAAGAGAGGAGAGTCTGAGGAGGGCAGAAAGACCCAAAAGAGGAGCTGAGCTGAAGAGCGGGGCAGCTGTCCTTGGCTGTGGGAAGGCTTCTCTGTGATGCAGGACTGCTCTCAGCAGGGGGAGACTTTTTTATTTATTTGTTTCTCCGCCTCCTGCAGCAGTCTCTCCCCCATCACATCAGCGGCTGCCATGGGACCAGCCAGGCACGCCTCTCGCTTTCAACCTGCACGGGCGACCAGCAGAGCCAGTGCTGCCCCACAAACTGCCCACTGCAGTGATGCTACACAAAGGCACGCGAAAAGCCAAACTGTTTTGCTGAATGTTCGGAATGTTTCGGAAGGGAAAAAATGCCCAGTTTTCATGTCAAATGTTATGTCCACACGGACATGAAGATGAGAGGTCAGTGTGCGCCTTAACATTGTGTGAATAACACCCCTCATGTTTCACACGGCTGACTGGACTCTCCGCTCGCTCTCTGTGTCCTTACTCTCCACACAGGGGGCTCCAAATCTGAGCTTTGAACTTTGGTGCAGTGAGAGAACACAGCATGTTGCTGCAGACTTCAATATGAAGCTATGAAGTTATGAAGCAAGTTGCTAAAGCAAAGGTGCCTGTGCCTGTGCCTGTGCCTGTGCCTGTGCGTGTACAAGCATTTCAAAATCCTTCTCTTGTTGGGAATAAACTAAATCCATACTAGTCTGTGTGCTCACCGGTGCTGAGAGAGCACTCCAGATAGCGCCTGTTTGGGGATCTATTCTGTTGTTGGACTGGGAGCCTTTGAGGCCGGTCCTTATTCACCTGCTCCACATGAGCTGATACTGGCTGACTCGTCATGCTAGTGCCTATCTCTGCACCGCTGTGTCTGCCTACCAGGCCTTTGTGGCTCGTCTTACCCTCAGTTTAGGTGAAGGCCAGCCTAAATGAAACTGATATCTCTCTCTCTCTCTCTCTCTCTCTGTGTTCTGTTAAAGGTGTGCAGGAAAATAAGGAGTTCCCCATCTATTGTGGATGCTGTTAGGTGACACGCATGAGAGGATGAGCTGAAATGGAGATAAGCTGTGTGTGTGTGTGTGTGTGTGTGTGTGTGTGCAGACTTGCATCTTATTTGTGCGTTCTGTATACATTTTCACATTTGGTGCCAGGGAAGGAGACTTTTGGAAGCTGCAGTAGGATTAGTCAAACCCCCCTGCATTCATTCAGCCCCGTTTAACTATCCCCCATTCACCCTCTTCCTCATGAAATATTACACATCACAATCTGAGGCCTAATTATGGTGGGATAATCTACTCAACCTGCCCTCCTTTCTAGCCAAACTATTGCCAAGACTCAATTGTCTCCTGATGCAGGCCAATATGAAGGCATCCATTATTAATGGACCGATCATGCGGACCTTCCTACCTGGCTGTCCATCACTCGACGGATTTTATTTTATTCATCAGCACACCTGGCCGAGGCTGATCCATATTTAATGCGCTAGGGAAGCAGGGGGACCCGTCCGGCGGGCTGGTCAGAGGGGCCTGGACCGCGCTGCACCACCACAGCAGCAGCAGCAGCAGGAGAAGTGCTACACTACAGGCATGCTAAGGTGCTTAGCACTAGCGTAGCGGAGCCTCAGAATGAGCCCTCGGTAGAGAGCCAACTGGCAGTAATGAGTGTGATCTGAGCGTGTGTGCGGCATGCAGGAATTGGGGTAGAGGGGTTGGTGTTTGTGTGTGTGTGTGTGTGGGGGTTAAAGTGTGTCTCAATTATGGTGCGGCTAAGCCCATCACGAATGGCTGACACTCGTGGCAGCGCGGAAGGTCCAGTTTGATGTGAGAGAGAGGGGGAGAGGGATGGGGAGGTGTGTGAGCGTGTGTGTGTGTGAGCGTGTGTGTGTGTGTGTGTGTGTGTGTGTGTGTGTGTGTGTGTGTGTGTGTGTGTGTGTGTGTGTGTGTGTGTGTTTGAGTTTGACGGTTGAAAGGGCTGGAGGAAGGGAGGGAGCTGGAGAGTGGTGCATGCAGTCCCCTGCAGTGAAAAGCACAAGCTCCTCAACAGATGCCACTCTGGTTTTCCCCTCTCTCTCTCTCTCTTTCTTTCTCTCTTTTCTTTCTTTCTTTCTCTCTCTCTCTCTCTCTCTCACTCTTTCACTGCCTCTCCTCTGTTTTCTTTATTCTGTGTCATTCTGCAGGCTCCCTCTTGCTTCTCTCTCCCCTCCCCACTCTCTCCTCTGCTGTCTGTCTTCTTCTCCCCTGTTGTCTTCTCTGCAGCCCCTCTCTTCCTATCTTTCTCTCTTCCTCTCCTCTACATCCCCTCCTCCTGTCACCATTGTTTTGTCCTCGCTCCTGTCCCCTCTGCAGGTTACTCCTCCACCTGCTTCTCTCTCTCTCTCTCTCACTCACTCTCATATATATATATATATATATGTTGACATATATATATATATATATATATATATATATATATATATATATATATATATATATATATATATATATATATATGATATATATATATATGTCTTTCCTGTTCTCTCTCTAACTGCCTTCTCAAACACACACTATAAATTATGGTCTGAACAAGTCGTACTGCCGTTGCTGCACATTTTCTATATGTAATAACGGAACATGCGTCACACATACCTCTCAGATACACCACTTTGGTAGTCAGTGTTCAGTAGAGCGATTTCATCAGCTGGATCCTCAACTGGCATTGTGTGTGTTGCTTTGTTGGTGTTGACAGGTTTTAAGGATTTTTTCCCCCCCTCAAATGTCATTGTTTATGTTGATAGATTTATGAGGGTTTTGTTGTGGGCGTGGAGCGTGCGTGGAAGTCTCCGGAATGCGCCCCACATCATAATGGCCCCACATTTCGAGTCCCATTGACTTTTTTATGTTCTGTCTCAGTGGCTGCAGCTGCTTTCGCCCATTTCCCTGCCAGTCGTTTGCAGCTTCATTTCTCCCCCTAATTAAGATTTAGAGGCACAGAGGCCAGTGACAGAGAGAGGGGGGGTGGGGTGGGAGTGGGAGAGGGTTGGGAGAGAGAGAGAGAGCGAGACATGGGGTAGGAGTGGGAGAGGGGTGGGAGAGAGAGAGAGATAGAGAGGGGTGGCAGTGGGAGAGGGTTGGGAGAGAGAGAGATAGACATGGGGGGAGTGGGCAGTGGGAGACAGAGGTGGCAGTGGGAGAGGGTTGGGAGAGAGAGAGAGAGATGGGGTGATAGATTCAGGGAGAGAGGAATCGTTATAGAGGAGAGGATGAGGTTAGAGTAGATGGAGGGAAAATAGATAAAAATATGCAGGTAACCTGAGAGTGTGTACTAGTGTGTGCTACAAAAGTGTGTGTTTGAGGGGAATTGAGGAGACTGAGGAGTGAAACTAAAGAAGATGTAATCCGCAGCGGCTCCAAGCTTATAGCGGAGAGGAGGAGATGGTAAAGAGGCGTGCAAAGAGTATGGCACAGAACGGGGCAGGGAACAAGGGAATAAAGCCGAGAGAAGGAGAGAGGGAGGGAGTGAGAGAAGGAGAGAGGGAGGGAGTGAGAGAGTGACTGAGCAAAGCACAGAGGGAGCCGGTCCGTCAGACTGACAGGCCGGGGTGACATCTCCTCCAGGTCGTCCCGCTCGGCTGGTCAGGCCTCTCACAGGTCAGCTGAGTTCCTGTTGGAGTGGCGTTCTCCCGCACGCCTGCTTAAAAAGCGGGCTCGTAATTAGAGCCGCAGCACTGATGGATGACGCGGTTAGATCACCGGGAATGGCCGCACTGACCTTCATCATGACCAATAGCAGACCAAGAACTCACACACACTCTCTCTCTCTCACACACACACACACACACACACACAATTACAGGGCCACACACAATTACACACACACACACACACACTCGCGTACACCCTCCTGTGGAAGCAGCTGTTGGCTTAATGGGTTCATTTCTCCCCCTCACCTTGTGCCGCGTGGTGACCCCTAGAGCACCAGGAACTGGAGGGCGGCCGTGGACCTGACTGGCCGGCTGCTGACGGCGCATGGACAGGGCTACGGCAAGAGCGGCCAGCCCACCAGCCACACCACTGACTCCCTGCAGGTGAGGAGCCCAACACCCTCCACACACACACACCACACCGGGGCACGTGGGAAATGTAGGCAGAAATGCGTGGGGAGGCAGGGGAAAGAGAATCAATGTTGGGGAGGGGGTTGAAGGGGGAGGGCGCTTGTTTTTGTTTTTGTGCCCCCGGCATGACGATAACGTGTGCAGACAAGCGCCCCACACATCAGAGAACTGCATCACCACCACTCTTTTTTCCCCTCTCTACATATCACACACACACACACACACACACACACTCACGTACACTCACGTACACTGTCTATTTCTCCCTTTCTTTCTTGTCTGTTTATCTGTCATTTTTTATATCTCTCTGTGTGCTACTCATTAACATGCACACACACATACAGGCATACACATACGTGCACACATACATACATACATACACACACACACACACACACACACACACACACAGGCAGGCCCACACAACAAACAAACAAATACACACATCAACAATTTCTCCTGTATGAGACCAGTCCCAGAAGTGCACTAATACTTCCAGCTATATTTGTCACACATGATCATCCCTTTGCACCCCATGCACCCAGAACACACACACACACTCACTCACTCACTCCTCTCTCTCTCTCTCTCTCTCTCTCTCTCTCTCTCTCTCTCTCTCTCTCTCTCTCTCTCTCTCTCTCTCTCTCCAAACACACACACACACACACCAACGGCAAACACCCATCTCTGGCCCCTGATGAGTCGTACGTGTACACGGGTGTTTGAAGTGTCCTGTAGTGGAGTGGAGTGGAGCGGAGCGGTGAGGCGAGGGGTGCTGGCAGCTCAGCACCGCTCCCGCTGCTCCCCGCACTCTCCGCACTCTCCCCGGCCCAGCGCCCACACAAGCCACACCGGGGTCCCCACGCACCCAGCATCCACTCATATCAAAGAGCCCTAGTCTCTCTGATGTTCCAGCCTCATGTGGCACCGCGCCGCTATTGTGTTTGCATGCCTTTGCATAAAACGGACTAAATTACGGGGAGTTGACCTGTCAATGAAATAAAACACACACTTAAAATAAAGGAATATCATCCGTCTGCGCTGGAGGCATTCTTGTTTATATCCTATTGGTAGCATAACTTACCTTTTTTTGTGAAATGAACGATGTGTCATATAAACTTTGGCACTAATATTAATGTTTAAGCTAATATTAGCTTGTGCACCATGTGCTGTGGATCTGTGCGCTCATGTTGTGCTGTGGTCCCCCTGCAGCTCTGGTTCGTGCGGCTGGCCCTGCTCACCAAGCTCAGCCTCTTCCAGAACGCCGAGATGGAGATGGAGCCCTTCGGGAACCTGGACCAGCCGGACCTGTACTACGAGTACTACCCTGCCACCTACCCGGGCCGCCGCGGTGAGTGCCAGTCAGTCAGCCAGCCAGCCAGCTGGCGCCGCCCGGTGCCCGCCAGCACCCAGCGTCCAGCTGTAACCCTAACCCCTGCCTCCGCGCTCGCTGGCTCCAACCGCTGTGCCCTCCCCACCGGGGGCTGGATTAGCAGGGCAGTGCAACATGATCAAACAAGTGCCCTCCATCCACAGCACACACACTAGCAGTCTGGGCGCTGGTTATGCAGCAAAGCCACTGGTAGAATATATGGTCAGCATCAGGGCAAATATAAGATG